>NC_090266.1:628609220-628913024 GCF_040414725.1 Anabrus simplex | reverse complement strand
TCCTCTCGTAGCATTTTTCAATTACCTGGCGCATACTGAAAATCTGATCCTGACAGCCTCTCTGTGGTCTGAAACCACACTGGTTTTCATCCAACTTCCTCTCAACGACTGAACGCACCCTCCCTTCCAAGATGCCTGTGAATACTTTGCCTGGTATACTAATCAATGAGATACCTCGATAGTTGTTGCAATCCTTCCTGTTCCCTTGCTTATAGATAGGTGCAATTACTGCTTTTGTCCAATCTGAAGGTACCTTACCAACACTCCACGCTAATTTGACTACTCTATGAAGCCATTTCATCCCTGCCTTCCCACTATACTTCACCATTTCAGGTCTAATTTCATCTATTCCTGCTGCCTTATGACAATGGAGTTTATTTACTATCCTTTCCACTTCCTCAAGCATAATTTCACCAACATCATTTTCCTCCTCCCCATGAGCTTGACTGTTTGCAACACCACCATGATGATTCCCTTTTACATTGAGAAGATGTTCAAAATATTCCCTCCACCTCTCCAGTGATTCCCTGGGATCTGTTATGAGTTCACCTGAATTACTCAAAACACTGTTCATTTCCTTTTTCGCTCCCTTCCTAAGATTCTTTATTACTGTCCAGAAAGGTTTCCCTGCTGCTTGACCTAGCCTTTCCAGGTTATTACCAAAATCTTCCCATGACTTCTTTTTGGATTCAACAACTATTTGTTTCGCTCTGTTAAGGTCAAATATCTGAAACATTATCTATTCATACATGGATTACAATGAAAATTACATTGCACATTAAAAACATCTTAAAGTTAACATGCTACAATTATGATATTAAAAAATGCCACATTACACATTATGAGTATCGAGAATAGATGGAGTCTATACTCGTGAAAATTAAATTATTTTATTGTTAGTGATGCTCTTTTTAGATTCTAAAAAAGTCCAAAGCTGAAATGGATATTCTTCATAATAACTTGCAGATCATTGGGATAGCAACACTCTTGAGTAAAGAGTGTAATCTTCTTTGGGTATATAAGTCCCAAATGTTCTGTATCTGAACTTGATAAAATCAATGTCAATTAATTATAAACAACAGCTGGATATTTAAGAATAAATTAGACAAGATTGAGTGTTGTTATTAAAATATTGTAATTTTTTTTTAAATGATCGTATGTGGGTTGTTTTTTTTTTTTTTTGCTTTACGTCGCACCGACACAGATATGTCTTACGACGACGATGGGATAAGAAAGGCCTAAGAATTGGAAGGAAGCGGCCATGACCTTAATTAAGGTAATTAGAATGTTAACTCAACTTGGTGTCATTTATTTCCCCTTAAACTACTGGATCTACACTACATCCTTCATAGATTATAGTAAATACAGGAAGTGAAATGACAATTAATGCTCAATAACATGTTACTTTATTTCATTTATTTCATTTTATGGCACCAAAAATATTCACGGCATACCAGACCATAACCACTGCAATCAAGAATAATGGAAAACTGAGCACAAAGAGAATGTGTGAAGTGAGAAGAGCCTGAACTGTGTAGTTAATAAAAAGCATCGTCTCTATGTCATGTGATTATCTGAAAGCATGCCATTGGCTATAAATGAACAAAAATCAATTATTATGAGTTAGCTCTTCTTGGAGCCACAATTCACATGACAGTCCATTCGTTCATAAAAGAGCCGACTAGTATTTGAACGATAAGGTCTCAATGTGAGAGCTAGCTCAGAGCTCACTCTCTGTAATGAGTCGTTCAAAAGAGTCAGTTTGTTCCTGAACAACCTTCACTATCAACAACCCTGAATCACAAAAGACCTATGTCATTGAAAATCAGTTCTGTTTGCTATTTTAAAAAATAATAATAATAATAATAATCAGTATGTAATTAATGAGTACAAGCAATGTTGTAATGAAATCACAGCATATATTCTTAGAATCAAACAATAGACCTCAAACTACATGGAAACCTAACTTCTCTAATAACTAACAAATCTCATCAAAGATCTAATGAAAACATAACTCTCAAAACAGACACTGGAGAGCATACATCACTCAAACTGTTCAATAACCATTTCAATAAATATTTCATAAGTGTAGTTGAAGAGGAGCGGTGGAAGGAGAGGCAACGGTGGAGAAGTGCCATCAACACCCCGACCTGGCAGGAGCTGGACTAAGGGAAATGAAAATGATGGGGTGAAAAGTTAACTAAAGATCTTTCATCAGCTAACCCTACTGCTGGCTCAGCACTGGATGGAATCACCACCAGTATTGAGAACTTCGTGTTGCCTACAAGTCCCAATGAAGTCATAAAATGTATTCAAAAATGGAGAACTAATGCTAGCACAGCGGAAATCCATGGGACCAGAAATTTTTTCCACTGTGTGCAGGATTCCGGTTCATGAAGATGGTTAAAAAATAAAAGTCATAAGTACATACCTCCATTATATAATCCAGCAGTACGATATGAACTTCCTGGTTTTGATCCGTATTGAATTGTGATTACAATAATAATTAAACTTATGTCGTAATGGTCCACCTTTTCAATACTATATTATACAATATTTAAATTACATTTTTAATCTAGGAACTAGTTTCGGCCTTGGCTGGCCATCAACAGCCTTAATGCAAAACTGTACAAACACATCCAATAACTAAAACAAATGTACAAATACAACTGACATTAAAAAGTGTTAAAAACATCTGGGATGAACTACGTGTACAACATGTAAAATATGACGAAATTTAAATCAGGCTCTAAAATTCTTAGATGCGTTTCATCGTGTTAAAGTGTTCCAGTAGTGCTTGTTGTTAAAATATCATGAAAATGCTGAAAAGTTCCTCAGTTGGACATTGCACGTGGTTGAATCAAGGAACGGCACATGAAGATATGGTTAAATAACGGGCATGTTCTTAATTTGTAGCTGGTAGACATTCGCAATTCAAAGCGGTGCCCATGAAGTTAACCTGCATAAATGATAGACACAATTAATGAACTGAAGGAGAGAGAGTGGAGAAGAGCGAAGAATATACAAAATGGTAATTCTAAATTCCCATGGAGGGAATTAGATATTTTACCACCAATAGAGCATATAAAAAATGAGATCAAAATTAGATGTTGGCTTTTCAGGCGTTTGCTCTATTAACCAGCATTTCGTCTTAGGTCTGACACTAGACTCGTCAGAGTGGGATGTGTCAGACCCTACCCACTGATGCTGGGGTGTATGCAGGTGAACTTATCAGAAGCCTCTTATGTGGCACAGTCTGATAACTGCATACGGGAGATAAAACTCCACAATGGAATTAATGCCCGCCTAGCAATTCCAAATCATTGGGTAGGGTCTGACACATCCCACTCTGACGAGTCTAGTGTCAGACCTAAGACGAAATGCTGGTTAATAGAGCAAACGCCTGAAAAGCCAACATCTAATTTTGATCTCATTTTTTATATGCTCTATTGGTGGTAAAATATCTAATTCCCTCCATGGGAATTTAGAATTACCATTTGGAATTGCTAGGCGGGCATTAATTCCATTGTGGAGTTTTATCTCCCGTATGCAGTTATCAGACTGTGCCACATAAGAGGCTTCTGATAAGTTCACCTGCATACACCCCAGCATCAGTGGGTAGGGTCTGACACATCCCACTCTGACGAGTCTAGTGTCAGACCTAAGACGAAATGCTGGTTAATAGAGCAAACGCCTGAAAAGCCAACATCTAATTTTGATCTCATTTTGAATATACAAAAGATAAGCATAGAGTTGAGCTCTTCATTCACAATGAATTCCACAATGCTCGCTCACAGGTAACAAAAGGAAGAGACGATTGAATAACGTGTAGTTGTCAACTCATAAGCATTGAAACGAGGAGGGTTGAGCAATACTGAGCAGTAATGCTCAAAGGGACTGAACATTCTTTTCCTCTTTCCTTTTTTCTTTCACAGTAATAACGATGCTTTTCCATAATAATTTCCCCTTTAAATGTGATACCGTAATCATGAAATGAAATTGGTAATAATTATGGATAATCCATAATAGTTGGCACCTCTGCTGTTGACAACACAAAATGAATATAACTTTCTATAAATAATAAGTGACTGTGAGTCACAAAATAAATGCACGTCTGATTTCACAAAAAAACGTCCGAAAGATTACTTTTGTTTTCTTCACACTGATTCCAGAAGTCTGGCCAATTTTGGTTCTGGGGTAACAATCGCAAAATGTACCTGAATGAGAACTTCACAAATACTCTAGCAGTTAGGAAAAATTACAATATTATGCACTGCATCTGTGTGTAAGGAGGAAGGACTAGTAAGCAATGTATAATCATTCGAACATTTATATCTTTATATCACACATCGCAGTATAAAAAAAAAAAAAAAAATGCTGGAACAAACTTCAGCACTTACCTCAATCTCAAAATTCTGGAGTCCTACAGAGGAAGAATGTGATGCTCTGGCTATTACTGCAGCCATAGCAAAAATGTTGATAGCTACATCTGCAAGCTTGCAAAGCTCCATCTCAGAATTGGTAACCTCCTGACCATATCTTGTCAAAAGAATCTCGGTGGCATACTTCAAGCGTTGCACTGAGTACTCCAGATGCTCTCCCTCAACCTGGAAATTTATACAGCCATATAGTGAGGATCCAATTAACTGTACTTCAATTATTGTATCTATTAGGGCTGAAAGAGGGTAACAAAATATGAACACTTAATAACATTGTAATTTTTTAATTCCTAAAAATTCTTAGAACAATAACTGAAACATATCTAATAATTATAGAGATTCAGAAACTTAGTCTGATTCATATCTCTAATAAAACATGTTTAACACGTTGGGTGCCACGTGCCGCCATACGGCGTCATGGTGGTCTTCAAATATGAGATGGCGTGACGCCATATGGCGGCACAGTTGAGTTTCAGGCGATGCGCCGTAGATAATCAGCTGTGACATCTATGCGCGTAAAATTGGTACTACGTGAAGGGCGAACTTCAGGGTCTATTCCAGCTATGTATTTTTACTGTATGCCACCATATGGCGCCACAGTATTCTTCCGAAGCCACTGAGTGGCCTGTGGTCGTTGTCACAGGTGAAAGCGCGCCAGGCATTGTTTATTCCTCGTTTACATACGTATTATCACTCAGTTTATATAGTTGTGCAAAAATATAAAAAAATGGAAGATATTGGTAATAAACTTACGAGGGAACACATACATGTGTTACACTCGGATTCGGTTGAAATTTGGTAGGAATATTCGTGGGAGACAGTAGAATGCTAAGGTGAAAACTGCATGTACCCAGCGCAAGTTTAAACTCCAAAATTGAACAAATAAATAGTCATAAAATTAGAAGTGCCGCGGGAGTATCGGGGTGTGGCGGAGAGGTAGGAAGGAGCGAAGCAGCGGACGTGAACCAACCGGGCTGCGTCGAGCTGCGCCAGCAGCCAGGTAGCGTAAGGTTAGCGCGTTCCCCTTAACTTCCCGATCAGATGTGCAAAACGTAAATATGAAAACAGCACATGAAACAAGTGTACAAAGGACGATGTTTGAACAACGATGCCAATAAGGTTTGAAAAATTACGAGTAACAAGAACTCAGGCGTGCCAAGATGCATATTTTCAATGTTTAGAGTTATCAGAAAACTGTTATCAACAATATGTAATGTAATATAAGTACTTGTTTTGCATTTTACTAGGTTTTCATAAATATTGCGTTAATCTGAATTAGCAAATAAATATCTCATATTTGAAATTCGTATTGCACATTCCATGTCAAAAAATTCTGTGACACCATATGGCGTCACGCTATATTTTATCTTTCCTAAAAATTGATGTGACACCATATGGCGTCACACATGACCATGGTATGGTGAGATAAAATTTACTTAGTACATCATATAAATATATCCCAAGATTATATAAACAGACTACAACGCGTACAATTGCTTTGGCACCAGCGGAATGCAATTCAAAAACAAGCCTGGCACCAGTGGAATAGTGTGCTACAATCGGCTCGGCACTCAACGTGTTAACAGCCCCTCGACTGTTAGTGATTTACAGTAGCATTGAAGAGTGACTGTGGTTCATTGCATATAACAAATTGTAAACTGACTGACTGGTCTAAGATTTGATACAACCACCCAGAGCACAGGAGACTAAAGCCCAACAAACCTCGCAATATAGCCAGCCAAATCTCAGGTCATTAACCAATGAACAAGAGGGAATGAAGAACAATGCACTCATTACTTTAAAACTTTTTCAGGTCAGTTATTAAACATTCTTGGCATGTTTTATTGTAATACAAGGACTCTGCTATTTATGAAAAGTCATATTTGTTTCCTGCCTTTATTTGCATGCCTAACATGTTTTTAATGCAAATCCGATGATTTTCATACCAATTAAAGGGTTTCTACTTGTCATATACATAAATATACTTGTCTTATTTTGACATTAGACCATATTTTAAGCATTTTTGGTAAAAGCGTCATATTTTGGTTGGTTTGGCAGCAGCTCTTCCTGTGCATTTAGTCTCTCTCAGTCAGTTACTTATCATTGAATATCGTGATCTTCCTTGATATTTTCTGTGAGGGCTCTCCATGTTGTTCTCTCCCAAGTTTTCCTATATGCGGTAACAATCGTACGACCAACACTACTTTAAACTTTATGAGGCTATCACAGTGGCACTCTCCCATGCAGTCTTCTACCAAAGCTAGTACAGAGCATGTTGCTTCATTCCCATAAAACCACTGGAAACAGCGCAGCAGTGGTATGTGGCGTCACTGCCAGACCACAGCTGGGCGGCACGATGTAAACCTGCTGAGGCAGTAAAGACAATGGCAACAAGTAATGTATTTAAGCCATTCTATTGCTTTAAATACATGAACTGAAAGGGATAGATCTGGAAAGGGCATGGAAAATAAGGTAAGAGGTCAAAAGTAAATTAATCAGGGGAAGGAAACAAAACTTAGGGTACCTGTCCAAAATTGTGAAATTAATCAATATAAACAGATTTTGGACAACATATATTTTTATTCTCTCTCTTTCAAAAGAGCTTCTTTGGAATTATCTATTTCCTATAGTTTCTAGGCTGAACTGATTAATCTGGTTTTTCTGGTTCAGCGCTGATCTACTTGAGCAAATTTGTACACAACTACACTGTCACCAATTTGATTATTACTCTAACTTACACATTTAAAAATTTGATGTGATCTAGTTGGGCACTTTTCACATTCTAATTTCACTTTTCTGCTAAATTTTACTGACATTATAATTGTGCAACAGTTTTGTTTTTTGTTTTTTTCCTTTTAAAATCCCTCTGAATTTTGTGCATCGGCATAGAGTTCCTCCAAATCAAGACTGTTATAAGTTTTTATAATACTCATGAAAGACACTGTCGATCAACAGTAGGAGATCTAAGATGTCCTCCTTTTGTTTCAGCAATGAAAGGAACAGGACCCTCATGAACCTTTGGCAGCAATGTGGGTAAGCTGTTTCTTCCACGTCTCTGAATAGATAGTTCTCAGCCTGGTTCTTCCACGTTAAGGGAATTCTTGAAGAACAGTTTTGCTGTCTCATGAGTGTATTTCAGCCATTGTGTGGTTAACCACAGAAATCTGTTATCTTCTGGATCAACTTCCTCCATTAGGAATGGTAATAATAATGTTCTTTTCTTTACGTCCCACTAACTACTTTTACGGTTTTCGGAGACACTGAGGTGCCGGAATTTAGTCGCGCTGTAGTTATTTTACGTGCCAGTAAATCTATTGACACGAGGTTGACGTATTTCAGTACCTTCAAATACCACCATACTGAGCCAGGACTGAACCTGCCAAGTTGGGGTCAGAAGGCCAGCGCCTCAACCGTCTGAGACACTACGCGCGGCATTAGGAATGGTCCACCTGCTTTGGTGAAGGACCTGAATTCTAAAATATTTTGACTTTCCATTAAAAACACTTTGAAAGTACTTCTATGTTTACATGATCTCACGAGTTGATACCAATCATTTGGATGATTGATTTTCTTCCCTGTTCTCTTAATTTTTTCCCCCTATGATTGCACTCCATATTTGTGCGTCCACTGACCAAAAATTTGTGGTGAATTTCATGAATGTTGGAGCTTTTATGAACAAGAAAGAAAAACATAGCAGCTTCAATACCGGTTCTGTTCTGTCCTTCATAACTGTCAGAATGAAATGTGATTTCTTCCACATTATCAGGGATTTGTAAAATGAACTGATAGAGACAGGAAGCCATTTGATGTGGTCTCATCCAACATAAAAGAGGTAACTTCATCTGAGACCAAGTTGTGTATTGTTAAACTGAATGTCCATAATGGTCTTTTGTAAAATTAAACAGATGCTGTAAGATAAGGCATTTGCAGATATTGCTGCAAATCAAAGGCAAAAACAGGTTCTATGCCATCATTCTTAGCAATGTCCTGATCACAACTCTTGGCTTCGTATGACTTTTTGGTGGCCTCATGCTGAGCATCTCATTCCTGGATTGTTATGCTTTTGGCTTCTCCTACTGAAGCATTGCCCCTCATTTTGAGCATATCACATTTATGACATGTGTTTTGTTTCAGCTTTTTAAATGATAGGCCAAATTAGTGGAAACATTTGGAATACATTTTCAGTGAAAAAGGATTATTAGTAGTTTCCTTGCACAACTGATACATCTTTGCTATACTGAGATTGAAGGACAGAATCTTCTTAGATGTTCTATTTCAGCAATAGCAGCATCCATAGCTGGGGAAAGAGAGAATATGCTTTTTTGACCATTTGTAAATTTTCGTCTGATATTTTGTTTGCAGAGAGAAGATTTTCCTCTGCCATCAGCCAGAATTATTCCAGAGAAGGATTTCATCTCCTTCTTGGCTTCACATTTGATGAAACCCGTACTTTCTCTAAATGTTCTACGAAAGCATTCTCAGAAGATAAGTTAATTGATAATATGAATTATGATTTCATATTTGCATGCCATTTCTCTTGCCTTAGTTTAGTTCTCAACCACATGATGAGTTTTGAGTTTACCAACTGTTATTAATGAGGATATGTATCTGACTATATTATCATGATTACCAATGGCCTAGTATTCATCGAAACATTTTTGGCATTCTTCCTCTCAAAATCTTTCCAAATACTTCATTCTGCATGGTTTGGGGGGAAGAACATTTTTTTTTCTCCTGTTACATAAGATTTACCTTTATTCCTCATTCCTTTGTTAATTTGCCTGTCCTAACGAACCCAATTCTTATTCTTCTGAGCAGAAGCAGTTGGCTCAGAAGTTTCAAACAATGATTCTTGATTATCACCAAGCACTTAAGTATATACCTTCAGAATTATCCAGCTCCTGCATTTCACAAGTCTAAGTGAAAGATCGATAATATTTTGAATGACTGATTATTAAGTACATTAATTTAGTTTACTTAATTAAGTTGGCCAACGGCCGTAGCCGTGTTGAAATACCGGATCTCGTGAGATCTCCGAAGTTAAGCAATATTGGGCGTGGTCAGGAGTTGGATGGGTTGCCACGCACTGTTGGTGGGGGGTAAGGGAATGGAGGAGCGGAAAGGAACTGGCCACCCTACCGCACATAAACTCCGGCTCAGGAACCCCTCTGCGGAGGTTCGTACCTGCCTTCGGGCAGAATAACCCTTACCTTACCCTAATTAACTTGTATCAATACGGACTGATATAATGAAATTTTTTAATTGTGACTGATTTTTGGTGCTTCATTGTCATTCTCAGGCGGGTAGTCAGGGTCTTTTACACCATCATCAGATTCGTTATATCTGAAGTCATCTCTTTTCAGTTTTGACTCAATTAATTTTTAACTCTTAGGTTCCTCAGTCTGCCAAAACTAATTGTGATTAATAAATTTATAAACTATCTGAAAAAGAAAAGATATGGTAACAGATGATGATGATGATGATGATGATGATGATGATGATGACGACGACGACTACGTTTGTTGTTTAAAGGGGCCTAATGTATAGGTCATCGACCCCTAATACTTGGGTAGTACAAGATGAAACAAAATATAAAGATAGTTAAAATTTTTAAATTTATCCACTGATTAGAATTTTAAAACTGATGATGAAAAATGAATATGAATTTAGAATAATGAGTGGATCTCATTCAAAGTGGCTTATTTTCTTATAAAATCGGTTTAAAAATAGATTAAAATGTAATAAAACAAAATAAAGCATTGCCTTTGAACTGAAATCATATATTTCATGCAAATTTTAAAAAATTATGGTGATGATGATGATGATTGTTGTTTAAAGGGGCCTAACATATAGGTCATTGGCCCCTAATGGTACAAAATGAGGTGAAATGCAATGAAATTTAAAAGTACAAAATTCATCCACTGACCAGAATTCAAAACGTGATGATGAAGAATGAATGGGTGGATATGAATTTAAAACAATCAATCAGTGAATCCGACCCAGAAACTATCATAAACAATACTATTACTGACCAAGGGACTGCTTCTAAAGCACAATCCTGAATCGAGGATGCTTCTTGTCTAAAGGGGTCCAAAATCCAGGTCAACGGCCCCTCATAAAGGTACATATCGCTAGTAAAGTAGAATCATGGTATTTGTCATGTTGCGGTACTAATCCAAAGTAGCGCAGACTCACGGTGTTCCACGCATTATGGTACTACTCACAAGTATTGTACGTTGCACAGGCAACACAAACCCATGGTGTTCCTCACCTAGGTGTACTAATCACGGGCACCGGTATTCTCGTGGTGTTCCTCACACTGTGGGTACTAATCACAGGCAACGCTGACCCACGGTGTCGCTGATATAGGGGTACTAATCACGGGTACTGGAAACCCATAGTGAACCACACTCTACTGCTACTAATCACAAACTTATTGTGTACCTAACATAGTGGTACTACTCACAAGTAAAGGCGACCCATGGTATTCCCCACGTGATGGTACTAATCACAAGTAGTTTCATGGTTCTAATACAATCTTCCCTTGGTCGCCCCTTTGAGTCGCCTCATACGACAGGCAGGGAATACTGTGAGCGTATTCTTCGTCTGTGTCCCCCACCCACAGCAGGGTAGCCTGAGAGAAAAAAAAAAAAAGAAGGGATCTGTCACTTTGAAAAATTAAGTAACTGATGAAGAAAGGCAAGGGCCACGAAGGGCGTGAAAATGAAAGACTCCCTAGGCCTTGAAAGCTCTAATACTGTCAGGGTTGGAAAAGAACAAGAGTTGTCCAAGGGAGGTCGGACAGGAGAGATGAACGTGAGGAGCCTGGTACAAGTGGAAGCAATGCCAGGACTCAGCTAAGGGCCCCATGGTTGCTAAACCATGCTCCCAAGTTGAGAGCCCCTGGGGCCCCTTTTAGTTGCCTCTTACAACAGGCAGGGGATAATGTGGGTGTATTCTTCATGTGTCCCCCACCCACAGGGGGTAATTAAAAGAAAAACACATTAAAATACACAAGGACAGACTAAAAGACTAACCACATTGTAAAAGATGCAAGTGACAGTGAAAATAATGAAGAAAGCCATGTGAATGCTAATTGTACCTTCTATGGGAAATTATCTGAATAACGGTTTTCATATGTAGATAATTTCTTTACGTCTATTCCTCCGTCCGTATATTTGTACAATGGTGACACACATATTATTGGCAAGAACAGGAAGAATAGAAAATGTTTACTGGATTTATTGAGGAAGAAATTTGTTAGAATTGCCAACAAGAGTTGCAGGAAAGGACCTTCGCTCTTGGTAGGATCAAAGTACAAGAAATATCACAAGAATCATGTAGTACTTTTCAGTACAAATGGTAAAGCAACAGAAGCTGAAATCCCCCTTCTCCATGGAATTGTCAGGAAGCTGTATTAAAACCACATCTTATTTTCGAGAACAATAAATTCATGAGAAGTACTGAAGGAAATGACATGATGGTGTACTTTTACTTGGATGAATGCAGAATAGTTAAGTATTGTAAGAAAGTAGCACTTAATATTATTGCAAGAATGATGTTACTGAGCGAGTTGGCTGTTCGGTTAGGGACGCGCAGCTGTGAGCTTGCATCCAAGAGATAGTGAGTTCAACAGTCACTGTTGGCACCACAAAAGATGGTTTTCCATGGTTTTCCATTTCCACACCAGGCAAATGCTGGAGCTATACCTTAATTAACCGTTCAAACCGGTCCGACGTGTACATGTACGGACCTACAAAACGCAGGCCAGGAGCGGTTTGACGTGTACCTGTACGGACTAGGCTAACGATGTTTTGGATGTACATATGCGTGCCATCTGTTGGTTGTCAATGTGAACTTTTAGCATGGCTCGCAGCACAGGGTATCAGTCTATGCAGGGGAGTATCTTCCACCATAATGCGGCATTGTGTTGGCGTAAAAACAATTTGTTTCATCAACGTCAATTGTTGTAAACAACATGGCAGCATCCTCGCATGGTCTGTATTTACCTAATGCAGCTCTCAAATGCACATTAGGTGAAAGTAGTGGTAAGAATAATCCGAGTGATAATAAAAGTGTTAGTGATGATGATTATGCACAGCAAGAAATTACGTATGATGTAAATAATGTCAGTAATATAAATGAATGCTCACTCGAGTGGTCATGGACACCTGTTGATTCTAATTTTATTCCAAAAAGAAGGGGTAATTAGGCATTTTTTTACTTTGCATGCTGCCTTTTTGTATATAGATACAACATTTGTATGATATGAACTGCATATCCACTTATTTTACACAAAATCAGATAATTTGTTTAGAAGTTATAGCAATGTTTGTGACAGCATGTAAAATTGTGATAATTTTCTCAAATTTATTACCACTGTAGGGTAAAACTTGGCCAACTTTTTATACCGTCTTGAAGGGTTCAGGCCACGGCCTCTTCTTTCCCACTCTTAGCATTTTCCTATCCCAATGTTACCGTATCAGAGTGACGAAAAGCAGATTGTAATATTTAAAAAAAAAAAAAAAAAGATGTTAAATGCCCATCTTCTCTGTACTCTGAGAATAACAATTCCAAGCCGATTATAAGAAAGCAAATTTACTTATCCTTTATTGAGGCAGTGAACACAGAATGGATGCAACACAGAAGGGAGGAAGCTCTTCAGGTTTTAACAACAAAGAAAGGAGAAAGGTCAGTGTCTGATGTTAAAATACTGCCAGAAAGAAGAGAAAAATAGTGAGTACTTTGTTCTACTCCTCAACAACGTAGAAGGTCTCATACCATAGTGTAAATTGTATGAAAAGGGGCAAGAACATCACTGTGAAAAATAGAAAAAATGATCTGGTACCTGTGACTATTTCTCTCGTCAGCAATATAAGGAAATTTAAGGACGCAGATGTAGATGAGATGGCCTGGTGATAGTGACAATTTTTGTCACCAGCTATCGAAAGGAATTTAAGGGTACATACTGCTGCAATTGTTTTATAATTGCGGTTTTCACTAATAATTAGAATGTACTGCAAAATGGTTGTGGAATAACTTAATGTTCAATACCAGGTATGAGAGACAGTGGATCAAGAAATTCAGTAAAGAAGGTGAGTGCAGCTTTCATAAATAACTTTTTAGGGTGGTGTAATTAAGTTGATCAAATTTGTAGTAATCTCATTTTGTTAAGAAATTACTGTAGATTTTACATCATTTCTTTAATTTAAGTAATATTCTGTTAAGAAGGAAAACATACTTTTCAGTGTCGACTTAGCTAATGTAACTTTAAAGCTTTTCAGCCTGTCAAAAACACTAATTATAACATATATAACATACCTGTAAAAAACAAAATACAGTAAAACCTTGTTAATTCGAAGTCGTTGGGACGCAAAAATCAGACTTCAAATTACGTGATTTCGAATTAACCGCCAACATGTACTTCGGAAATGCCAACCCTTGCAGCGTCACAATATATTCTAAGACCCGTTACTACATGCAATTAACCTTGATTCACAGTTTAAAGCTCTCAAATGTCATGGAGAAAACTATTTCCAAAATGTAACCAACAAGGTGCATTTACAGTATTCAAACAATGCACTTAGATAACTCACCGGCAAACACGACCTCATGCAATGAAATCAAAAGAAAGAAAACATGATTCAAAGACGAGGATAAATCTATACTGGCTCCCCTGTTCAAGTGTTTTATTCATTGGTTTACTGTACTGTATGCATTTTAGATGCCTTGTACTTGCACGGAATGTACCCGATGCCTTTAAAACATTGCAGCTTATCAAACTTTCCTATGACGAGGGGAGAAAGTCTCTCGGTTTCGTCCACATTACAACAGTATAGTGACTATTCTGTACTTGTACGATTTCCTGCGATGGCACTTCTAAGAACCTTTAATGCATGCAATCACCTTGATTCTCAGTTTAAACTTTTCAAATGCCATGGAAAACACTATTTCAGAAATTTATCCAACAAGGTGCACTTACATTATTCAAATAATGCTCTTGTATAAAACAATGACAAACATAACCTCGCGCAACGAAAGGAAGAAAAACACGATTCAAAGACAAGGAAAAATTATGCTGGCTCCCCTCTGCAAATGCTTTATATTTTGGATTACTGTACTGTCTACATTTTTAAATGCCTTGTACTGACATGGAAAGTGCCTGACACCCTTAAAACATTGTGGCTTTACGAACTTCCCTATGACAGGGGAAGGAAGTCTCGCTTCCGTGTGCAGTGTGCACTGCATAGCAACACAGTAAATTTGCCGGCTGGCAATACTCTCCATTAAAACTACAAGTCCATTTGGCCTCAGCATTTAGAAAAATAAAACAAACAAACAATGCAGTTTCATCGGCATTGACAATATTGTTTGGTGCATACGAACTGATTATAGGCTATAAGCCATGCTTTTTCGCCAACTACTGTCGGCTGCTACGTTATACTGTGGCGTTCCTAAAAACGCCGAATACAAAATAATTACGATTCCACTCGAACATAGCAGATATGAAGCACACTGTAGACACGCCGAAGTAGGTGAAAGTGCGCGAAGTTACCCCTTCACATTCCGGAAGACGCATTCTTTCATGACGCGGAGAAATGTTGAATTTAAATTACTCTGTAAAATACTATTTTTTTCAAAATGTAAAGGCAGTTTCGAATTAAAAGTCTGAATTTCGGTAACGGGACCGACATCATTTTTTCTAATTACGAATTATCCGTATTTAAAATTAAACGATTTAAATAACACGCGAAACAGTACCTCATGTTTCCGGGAACTAGAGCTGCTTGGAATTAGGCGAAAATTTGAATTAACCAATTTCGAACTATCGAGGTTCTACTGTACACACTATTAAATGAAAAATTTCAAAGTTTCATTCTACAAGAACATCCTCAGATTATATAAAATTACCTTAAATCATGCACACATATGTACGATATTGTTTACGTTGTGTAAACCTGTCAATAATTTTGAATTGGAGACCTAATGAACAGGAACAAATAAGATTGTTTATACCTAACCCAAGCCACTAATCATCCAACGCCCTCAGCAACTGTGTTTGGACTGAAGCCATTCTCCCTGCTCCAGTCCTGGCAGCCAAGAGAAGGGGATGAAGGAAAATTCTGAAGGCAAAGACTCTGTTCTGTTGAGAGGGAGAGAGGGAAGGAGGGGAAGCAGCGGTGTGATGGGAATACTGCAGGCATCGACTCCGTTCATTATATATTGTAAGGTGAAGGACTTCCCTCCCCTCTCCAACAAACAACTCTGAACAGAATGAGGAACAATCATGAGAGATAAGTGGGACAAAGTACAATCTCCAGAATGTGATTGCAGCGTAGCTTGACAGGCTATTCAACACAGTTATTAAATGCCCTCAACATTTATATTACACAAATATGGATGACTTTTTGATGGCTACCCGATCCTCACTTCATTGGATAGAACAAATCAATTGTATATTTTAGTGTAACAGCCATATGATAAATGAAATATATTTAACGGTAACTTTCATTGTAACTTATTTCAAGTTCTGAAAAATTCATAGTTAGTGAACTGAATTGCATTCCATGGATATTTAATTAAATATGATCACTGTAATAGGTGACATGAAAGTAATCCTGGTGATGAACATCAACTATAATTAATACTGATGATAATATACCACTTCGCTTACCTGCAGATTTGGGTGAACTAAGTTTTCAACCTTAGTGAGTAATTTAGGTTTGTCCTTTTCTTGGTCTCTAGTCTGGAAAATCTTCTTGATCAGAAACCCAGGATAAAAAAGTGGATTTCGAAGCTTCTTTACAGTTTCGTGCAAAGAGATTCCAGCATGTTGCAGTCCTAAACAAAAATGATAATGTGCAACTTGGGCATATGAAAAGTGGCAAAACAGAGATTCCATCAGTTGTATTTAATTTCTCAATTCATTTACTTATAAATATCCTTAACATTTCAACTGAAGAAGGTTTACACATAATACAAAACAGAATCACATAAATGCATCATAATAACTAAAAAGATGATACAAAAAACAGTCCATAATATGCATACATAAGTGAGCTGTACTGTTACCTGACGATATAAATAACTGCATAACATAAAAAAAGGAATTTTGAAATAGCCAGATAATGAAACAGAAAAACACATTTAGCCAATTACAACACTCAAAACATAGCATGCCAAAACAACCTAATGGTAAGATTTACCATTCAAATCATTCTAAACCATATGAATGAAATATCTAAACAAAAACGAAAAACAAAAGAAGACGAAAGCAGGAATGAGTTTTACAACCACTGGGAATATGTGGAATATAGTTACACTCAAATTTTGTTTCCATTTTACTTTGTATCACTATTTTCATTGTATCCTAACATACACATCCCAACTTAGAACTAACCTTCACCAAAATTGTAGATGCAAGGTACTGCTTTAACACTGCAGATTTACTTAATGTTTTATTACATAATGACAATTCAAATTTAATGTATAATGACAAGTTAAAAGAAAAAAAATCACTGAAATCTTAACAAGATATCACCAAAATTCTTAAACATAATGTACAATGTTCATGCATTTTTAAAAACTCTTTAAAGCTTAAGAATTACCTTCATCTAAAATTGAATTGTCTGGGAATCAACATAAAATATTCAAAAGATTTCTAATATTCTGGGTTTCCATGTACTTCCATACATGAAATTACCATCCTCCTCCTGGATGACAAGTCATTCAAATTCTCTACAGAAATTTAGCTACGTTATTTTCTATGATACAAAGTTGAACTCATTATTTTAAAAATACATCAGAATTAAATAATTAATACTACAGGAGGCATTTCTGGAATTAGTAAACATATTTCAATTCCTCATGGCTAACAAATACAGAGCACTGAACATAAGTTCTGAAAATTTTATTAGAGTACCTGTAGAGTAGATCTGCCTGGCAAATAAACATGCTTGTGTTTTGATACAAAACTTATCAATAATTCATGTGTCAGACTGAGTGGTTCAGACGGTTGAGGCGCTGGCCTTCTGACCCCAACTTGGCAGGTTTGATCATGGCTCAGTCCGGTGATATTTTAAGGTGCTGAAATATGTTCGCCTCATGTCGGTAGATTTTCTGGCACGTAAAAGAAGTCCCGTGGGACTAAATTTTGGCACCTCGGTGTCTCCGAAAACCATAAAAGTAGTTAGTGGGACATAAAGCAAATAACAGTATTATTATTAATAATTCAAGTGACATTTTTCTTCCAAAATTTTAACTGGTAAACATAATAAAATATACGTAGGCTGACCAACAAAGACTGAGACGGTTTTTTTTCTGTAGCTTCTGTGATAGTTTTCTATCTGTAACATAAATATTTGAAAAGAGCAGGTTTTTATGTATAATGTCCGTAGGCGGCAGCACTCTCGTATCGGTAGGTTGGTAGTAATGCTCTATTGTGTAGACGCTACGTGCATTCCGCATGTCAGACAAGGATTTACCATCATGCAGTTCCCCCTCACACTACTGTTACAGCAGCATACTACATGTCAGTACTGGCTACACTGAGGAAGCACATTGCAAAGAAACGACCAGAGCTTTCTCGGACTGGGTGGCGAATTCATCATGACAATACACAGCCTCACGTCGCGAATCAAGTCATGCGGTTTCTGGCTCGATTCAACATTACCTGTGTACCGCATCCACCTTATAGCCCTGATCTTGCACCCTGTGATTTTTTTTAAATTCCCATCACTAAAGGCAAAGCTTAGGGGCATTCGATTTGAAAATTCTGAAGCAGTGCTCAAGAAAAGTGAGGCGATTCTCAAGGACCTGACAAAGAATGGTCTGCAGCATGTGTTCGAGGACTGGCAGAGACGCTATAAAAAGTGCACTGAAGTAGGAGGGGACTACTTTGAAAAAGATCATGTAAACACTGAAATGGAGTAATAAACATACGTGAAAAACAAAATCAGTCTCAGTCTTTGTTGATCAGCCCTCATAATTATAATGGCTATGACCAGATTCATGAATAAATATTAACTTATCTGTCCCCAGCAAAACTGAGAATTTCTGCATTTCTAGCATAAAGCTTACACATGTAATACAGTCGATGCATCAGTATGCCATAAAAGACAAAGGAAGAAGAAACCCCATGGCACTACAGTCCTTACTGGCCTTGGCCTACTAACTGAAAGGCAGTTATTCTCAGCTTTCTAGACCGGGGGCCGTTTATCACCTCAACTGTTCTCATGTTACCTCAGTACATCCAAATACAGTAGAGACAATACGCAACACTTCCGGATTTAGCCTTGTTAAAATGGGAGACAATTCGCAAGTGCCACTCCTAGTGGTGTGACCTGGAAATTCGCACTAAATTCAAATATGAATGGAAATGTATATATGGAAATGGATAAATAAATAACGTAATTAAGTAATTCTGGATAAATGAAAGAAGAATTATTTAATAGGTTATTATTTAAATACTGAAATTTGACATATAATCAAGATGTGAAATGGACTGCTATTAAAGGGCTTGATCTTTCATTTATGCATTACTTTTTTAGCTTTAGCATACCTGCCTGAACTTCCAGGCTAGATTTGTCTTTTTTTCTCATTTAAAAGCATTGTATCATCACATCAGGACACTTGTCAATACAAACATCGTCACATTCCTTAAAAACATGATTCATTGAATTTACATTTAAGAGCTGGACAATTTTCCTTTTAACTTGAACCCTACTAACAGCAAGAAAATCCATAAATTTAGCTGTAAAAACAATCAATTTCCCTATAAGCAATACTTGCCATTAGATCAGGATAAAGCAAATTTGCATTATCATAATGTTTCAACAAAACATGTACATTTCTTAAATCGCCCATATTTTCTTCATTGCTTTACAACGCATTACGGAATTTCAAATGGGGTAACTTGGAACACAACCAGCCACACACATATGCATTTTCCTGAATTAAATCAAAACCCAGGGATCACACCTACAACAACACATTAGTATTGAAGGTTAACTGCTGAACTAAAAACCAAACCAAACCAAACCCCATGGCACTACAGCCCTTGAAGGGCCTTGGCCTACCAAGCGACCGCTGCTCAGCCCGAAGACCTGCAGATTACGAGGTGCCGTGTGGTCAGCACGACGAATCCTCTCGGCCGTTATTCTTGGCTTTCTAGACCGGGGCCGCTATCTCACCGTCAGATAGCTCCTCAATTCTAATCACGTAGGCTGAGTGGACCTCGAACCAGCCCTCAGGTCCAGGGAAAAATCCCTGACCTGGTCGGGAATCGAACCCGGGGCCTCCGGGTAAGAGGCAGGCACGCTACCCCTACACCACGGGGCCGGCAACTGCTGAACTAATACAATAAAATAAGCTTATTATATTTTAAGCCATTTAAAATATGGCTCGCGCAGGTCAGAAGTTTAGGAAGTACTACAAAAATCTCTTTGTAACTGGAAGAATATATATGGAAACACAGTATTTACTTACATTTTCTTGTCACGAGAGAAACGGAAGAAAGACCGCGAATCCTTCTGCACTTCATAGTTATTGCAACCAAACGTAGCACATATCTTTCCACTCATATTGACAGAAGATGTACAGGAATGACACATACACTACTATTTACTTATGTCAACTTAATGCAGACGGGTAAATAACGCCAAAAACTTCACAGACAAATACACGTGCTCTTATGACAGAAACAGTAACTGCAGGTCACTCTGCTAGACAGAGCTCTAACCGCTGTCCCTCTATATCTTGCAGAGTATGTAAAAGTTTCAAACAAATTTATTAAAAAACCACCATTCCAATACTTTACAATCTTTAAATTTAAGATACAAATATTACATATATGTTAAAACGGGACATGCTTCGCTTAGGCTTTGTAAGCATCTTCAGCCATACTTAATCTAAAGCTAAGTCAGGGCCCTAAACTGGGTTTCTCATTAAAGTATAATACATGCTTTAATACAAGATAAAACAGTCATAAAAATCTAGTCTGTGGAGAAAGTGATGCTTAAACGCAAATAAAATTCAATAATGAACTTGTCATAGTATTATATGTACATGGAATGAATACTAGTGTTTGTTTAAAAAAGTACAAGTTGGTTATTTGTAGAATGAGACATAGTCATAATGATCTGACATACATTTGGATTGTACAGATTATTTGATATTAATGAAGCGTGGATTAATTAAAATATCGAAAAATAAATCTTCGAACGTTGTTGATTGAGAATCAGGTACGTAGAATTACAGTAGAGTTGTTAACTCCAACTGGCTGTGTGATAAGGTCAAAAGGTGCTTGAAGCATCAGTATAGAAGTGTTGTGTCTCCTTCTAGAATAATCTTTGTAATAGATTGTAGTCGTGAGCTGTCTAGCATAATTCAACAAATAGGGTGTTCAATAAAGCCTAGATGTGGGAGAATTGGCAATGTAGCGCGCGCTGAAAACTGAAATGTGTAAGAAAATAAATGTAAGTTTTGAAACATAGAGAACATTCTATTAATGAGTGGAAGTTTAACAACGCTTACCCCTAGTGTTGACAGAGAGCTGACTAGCCTTGTTGGTTGTTTGAGACGATCTGGCAGTTGTTATTCTGCTGCTACGTGTATTGTAGGGGTGTCTGTGAAGGCTGAGAATGAGTCAGGAGAGGGGAGGAAGACAGAGCATTGAGGACATTAGGAGTAGGCGGAGGGGGTGTGGCGTGAATCGGTGACTTGGGAGTAGCTACTATTGCGTTAGGAAAATTGCTGACGTGTTTATAATGAAATATTTTCATGAAATTATTTGTATTTATGTTGAAGGCTGTGAGTAATTTAGGGATTTGTTCAATTAATGGGCTGTTTGTGTCAGGAACATTGTTTAGATTACTATTAATGTTATAATGCTAGTCTAGAAAAACGTAAGCATTTTCAAACTCGGTCATCAGTTTACTCTTGTCGACGTGTTTTATAATATGAAGGTCTTGTTCAATCATGGTAAAGTTATGGCCGGTATCCTTCATATGATTGCTCATAGCGGAATATTTTCTATGTTTTGAAGCATTGTAATGTGCCAAATATCTAGTTTTGAAACTGCGCCCGGTTTGTCCTATGTACGTAAAGTTACATTGGGTGCATTTGAGTCTATAAATTCCAGAATTCGAAAATTTATTGTGTATTGAATTTACGGTACTGGAGTTAAAAAAATATTACGATTCATGTTACGAGTTTTACACGTGATTTTGACGTCATATTTCGTTAGCGGATTGGTTATACGGTATATAGCTGGGTTAGTAAAGGTAAAAGCAGCAAAACTTGTTTTTTCGGGTTTTTCGGGAGTTAATTTTGAAGCAGCTTTTAGTTTCATTTTACCTATAATTTTATTGACCATATCTGGTTTGTAGCCGTTGAGTTCAGCTAAATCTTTAATGTAACCAAATTCTTTCTTTCCGTTAGCATTAGAAAATGGGATTTTTAGAGCCCTGTAAATTAAACTGTAAAAAGTCGCCTGCTTATGAGAATGTGGATGCAAAGAATCATTCTTTATAGTCAACGGAGTGGACAAAAGTTTCCTGGAAATTTGGAATATAAATTTATCCTTAGCCCTTGTTAAATTTAAATCCAAGAAATTCAAAGAATTATTGGATTCGTCTTCTTTAGTGAATTTGATATTATTGTCAAGGTCATTGAGGTACTTTAATATATTATCACTGTTATTCTGATGTTTGTCAATGATAACGAATGTGTCATCCACAAATCTCAGCCACAATTGAAGATCACTGATTCTGTTAATTATCTTATTCGTTTCTAGGTTGTCCATGAAAATATTGGCAAGAATAACCGAAATTGGGTCGCCCATTGCGAGGCCCTTTTGATGGTAGATTTTATCATTAAAAGTGAGAAAGTTATTGTTTAGAACAAATTTCAGTAGACTGATGAATTCTTCTATTTTGAATTTACTTAAGTTATTCTGTTTTGAAATATTAGTTTTAATGATGTTGATAGTTTCGTTTATAGGTATATTCGAATACATATTGACAATGTCATATGAAACCAGTATATGATTGTGTTGTAATTTAAATTTAGAGAGTTTTTTGCAAAAATCAATGGAATTTTTGACATAGGCAAGGTTATTAAATTTAAAGTGTTTACTCAAGAAAATGTGTAAGAATTTAGAGACATTGTAGGTGGGGCTGTTCCTGCAGACCAGCATTATAACATTAATAGTAATCTAAACGATGTTCTTGACACAAATAGGACATTAATTGAACAAATCCCTAAATTACCCACAGCCTTCAACATAGATACAAATAATTTCATGAAAATATTTCATTATAAACACGTCAGCAATTTCCCTAACGCAATAGTAGCCACTCCCAAGTCACCGATTCACGCCACACCCCCTCCGCCTACTCCTAATGTCCTCAATGCTCTGTCTACCTCCCCTCTCCTGACTCATTCTCCGCCTTCACAGACACACCCCTACAATACACGTAGCAGCAGAATAACAACTGCCAGATCGTCTCAAACAACCAACAAGGCTAGTCAGCTCTCTGTCAACACTAGGGGTAAGCGTTGTTAAACTTCCACTCATTAATAGAATGTTCTCTATGTTTCAAAACTTACATTTATTTTCTTACACATTTCAGTTTTCAACACGCGCTACATTGCCAATTCCCCCACATCTAGGCTTTATTGAACACCCTATTTGTTGAATCTATGCTAGACAGCTCACGATTACAATCTATTACAAAGATTATTCTAGAAGGAGACACAACACTTCTATACTGATGTTTCAAGCACCTTTTGACCTTATCACACAGCCACTTGGAGTTAACAACTCTACTGTAATTCTACATACCTGATTCTCAATCAACAACGTTCAAAGATTTATTTTTTGATATTTTAATTAATCCATACTTCATTAATATCAAATAATCTGGACAATCCAAATGTATGTCAGAGCATTGTGACTACGTCTCGTTCTACAAATAACCAACTTGTACTTTTTTAAACGAACACTAGTATTCATTCCATGTACGTATAATACTATGACAAGTTCATTATTGAATTTTATTTGCATTTAAGCATCGCTTTCTCCACAGACTAGATTTTTATGACTGTTTTATCTTGTATTAAAGCATGTATTATATGTACTTCAATGAGGAACCCAGTTCAGGGCCCTGACTTAGCTTTAGATTAAAAGCCTAAGCAAAACATGTCCCATTTTAACATATATGTAATATTTGTATCTTAAACTTAAAGATTGTAAAGTATTGGAATGGTGGTTTTTTTAATAAATTTGTTTGATACTTTTACATTCTGTACTCCAATACGGCTATCATAATGAGACTCATAACATGTAATAATCTTGCAGTGTGTCGCGTATTGTCTCTACTGTATTTGGTACATCTCAAACCAGCCCTCATATCCAGGCAAAAGTCCCTGACCTGGTCAGGATTGAAATCTGATGCCTCCCGGTAAGAGGCAGGCTTGGTACCCCTAGACCAAGTGGCTGGCATCAGTATGACAGAACAAGTGTTAAATGACAAAAGGATGAATGTATCATTATGACTGCTTTGCACAAGGTAACAGGACTTCAGTCCAGGTGGATGATATCTTAAACAACAGCAAATATAAACAAGAAATAGAAGAAAGGTTCATCAGGTATCAAGTCATTAAATGATCCAAAGAGATAACCTTTTTTGATGACAGATCACAAAGCAGTAGATCATGTGGGGCAAGTACATCACAAGCCATCAAGCCATCACTACGAGAATTCACAGAAATTCACATAAGGAAAATCATGCTATGGGAAACAAAAAGCATATCATAAATCATATTGTGCATTTCAAAGTATTTTAATTATAATGGCTACTACCAGATTCATGAATAAATATTAACTTATCTGTCCCCAGCAAAACTGAGAAGAAGCACTGAAGAGTAACTGACAATTATGTATGACAAGTATGTCAATTATGAAACACCAACATGAATACGTTGCTTTATTATAAAGCAAATAGTAGTCACCCACAAAATAACAAGAGCTGATGCTTACATCCCTTGTAGAGCCCCCGAAAAAGATTTTTCTGATGGCAAAGGGGCACTACCCAGGTTCAGTAATGATTTAGTGAGAATTGTTATGAAAAGCCAATCACCCTGAAGCGATGTTTTAGAGAAAATACTGTAGTACAAGTGGAATCTCGATTCTCCAGTCTTGGAGGGACCATGGGGAAAGAAACGTACAATACGGTGAAATGGAAAATCCAGGAATGAATTAAAACAATCAACAATTTGGATAAACACCACAATAATGAAATATGTACAATTATAACCTTACAAAACCACCTATATAAATTACAGGAGTTAAAAAATCTGCATGCTTAAAATTCAGTTTCACCATGGAAAATAAGTTATTTTCTTGTGAAAACTTATTTCATGTCAGTAACTTTGATCAGCCAAATTTTTCAAAACTATGCTACTAAATAACACCAAGCCAAGTGACAATCGATCACAAAAGTAAAGGCGACCTCAAAATGGGTTCGAGAGACAAGAAGAGGTACGGAAAAATTTGGGATCCATACAAATGAGATCTGAAATTGAGCAGTTTCAAATTAAGGCTGATAAATTCATGGTCTTCCAGGAACAACATACAAAATATGAGGAAGAATAATAACAAAATAAAGCACAACCAATACAAAAGCACCCTACTCGATGGCGATCACCCCCTTTTTAAATCTTCCCTTCTTAATTCGTCATCAGCACACGTGGAACTTCAGTGAAAAGATGAAAAAAATTCTGGGAGGAGAAGAAAACACGAACTAGAAAACCAGTTGTTTCTCGCAGTCTAAAGTTGGCCAACTTGATGGCGAAATGCTTTCTTCTTCTTTTTTTAAATCTTCCCTTCTTAATTGGTCACCAGCAGTGTTGCCAACATATATTTTCAAGATCCGCTAAATACTACTAAAAATCCGCCAAAATTCCGCCAAGAAATCCGATCTCAAATTATGAGCAAAAAATGAGCAATAATAATAATAATAATAATAATAATAATAATAATAATAATAATAATAATAATAATAATAATAATAAAAGGAAATATCTGCACTCACCTGATGTGCGAGTTTCACTGGGATTAACCCTCTGCCTGCGAACCGGCGAGCTAAAACTTGTAGGCGTTTTAGTGCCGGGTGCAAACTAAGTGAATCCCCTACCTCAAGGGCCATGCACAGAACAGTCCAGTTCATTAAACGGTCTTCCTTCATAGCATAGATATAAATGCTACTCTCTCACAGTTTCATTATCTGTCGTCATTCGTCCACTAAGAGATCCGTACCCATTCCCCACGCATTACAAATTTATAATACCATGTTCTCATAACATCAAATCCAAATAACATGTTTTCCTCATGTGACTGCTAGCTCCTGACAAGAAACACGGAATAGCTCGGAGACAGACTGGAGTACAAATGAAAAAAAAATAACTTAAAATGGACCAAACACTAAATTCCGCTATGATAAATCTAGAATTCTGCCAGAAAATCCGCTGTCCACTAAATGATATATTTCTCCACCGACAGTCTTCTAATTCCGCCAAATTTAGCGGAAAATCCGCTAGGTTGGCAACACTGGTCACCGGCACACAAAGTAAGTTTTTTTAAGTCTTGTACCACATAAATTACCTACTCGACTTTTAAAGAGTATGCTGTACTCAAGAGTATAGTTTTGAATGTAAATATCGATTCTCAAAGTTCTCGAATGCATATTTGAATCTGTTCGTCACTTATCACAAGCCATAAATTGGAACAAAAATATAAAAACTCAATAAATTTTGTTTTGTTTGTGTCCTTAAGCTCAGCTGCGAAGCACGTTGAGACACTCGCTTCAGAAGCCAGTACAGGTGGGAAATGATACTAACCTTTTAACTCTTACCCCTCCTGTTTCTGGGAACATACTTACCATTCTAGGTTCATTTAAATACCTTCACTTAACAATGTAATGTAGCTCATAAGCAATCTACAGAAAATTTACCCACAATTTACTAACAAAATAAACTACAACAATATAGTACTATGTTACATTATTCAAGGACAATGTTACGCATTTTGGATACTGGTATTCACCAAGATTTGCAATTTTGCATGACCAGAGATAACTCTCAATAGGACCTGTTACCAAAGAGGAAATAACACTTGAAGCATTCCAAAGTGTCCTTAATAGATTGCAGGAGCATACTGTAGTGCCAGTTCTGGCAGATATAACTGAACAACGGAGTTAGAGCCAGAAAGATTCATTATCGGCTGTGCACCGACACAGGATCTGGGCAAGAAAACTTCCGATGTTGGAACAGCCCTGCCCTGTGAGTACTGATGATGATGATGCTTGTTGTTTAAAGGGGCCTAACATCGAGGTCATCGGCCCCTAAAGTTATGAAATGAGATGAAATGAAAGGCAAATTAAAAGTCCAAAATTCTCCACTGACCAGAATTCAAAACGTGAGCACGAAGAATGAATGGATGGATATGAATTTAAAACAATCAGTGGATGCGACCCGCAATGCCTTACATTCACAGAAACTGACGTAAAACAATAGTATTACTGACCAAGGGACTGCTGCTATAGCATAACACTGAATCGATGATGCTTGCAGTCTAAAGGGGGTCCAAAATCCAAGTTATCGGCCCCTCATAACGGTACTTATCGCTAGGAAAGTAGAACCATGGTATTTGTCATGTTGTGGTATTAATCAAAAGTAGCAGAGACTCGCGGTATTCCACAAATTATGGTACTACTCACAGGTTGTGAAATTTGACATATAATACAGACCTATGGTTTTTCTCACATTGCAGCGCCATTTACAGGCAACGCAAACCTATGGTGTTCATCACATAAGAGTACTAACCACAGGGACCTGCACTATCCCGTGATGTTCCTCGTATATAGGCAAGGCAGAACCGTGGTAGCTATCATCCCATGGTCCTGCTCATATGGTGGTACTAATCACAGGTACTGCAAAAGCCGACCGCACAGTGCTCTTGTGTGCCACTAATCACAAACCTATTTGGTACCTAATATAGTGGTACTACGCGCAAGTAAAAGCGACCCATGGTGTTCTCCGCGTGGTGGTACTAATCACAAGTAGTTTCATGGTTCCAAGACAATCATCCCTCGATTGCCTCTTTTAGTTGCCTCTTACAACAGGCAGGGGATACCATGAGTCTATTCTTCGTCTGTATCCCCCACCCACAGGGGTTGTGTGTTTGGTCCACGAGAGGTATTTTATTTCCCTCAAGTCTGCCAGCAAGCCAGTTGGGACCCCCCTATCCGCCACCTGGGACGCACCACATGGGAGTATCACATCTCCCCCACTGCTACACCAGAGTAGTAGGTTCGTGGCCTGTGAGTACTAAGGATTACATGTAAGGCTGTACATATAAAACGACTGATGTTTTATTAGGACATTTTATCATAAACATAAAAATCCCCTTCTTACATTCAAGTCAATACAGTAATATTCTAAGACCCCCCATGGCTTTATGTAAGGTGCATAACAGAAAACTGCAGCAACTGTGAAACGTTCACCTTAGATAATGTCAAAATGAGTAAAAGTACTGAGAAACTACATTTTGTAAAGACTTTGTCCCACTTACTCAGAAGTGAGCCATGACCAACCACAGCAGTAAGAATATCTCAAGTCATGCAACACGAAATAGCTTCCAAGCATATTGAAAACTCTCAAGACTCAAGTAAGATATCTGACTATATTAGAAACTAGCTGCAGAACCCATCGTTGACGGGTACATCATATAGCATGTGCAAAGTTATCTATAGGGAGCGGATTTTTATGTAATTACATTTTTTTTTTGCGTAAGTTTTAACGCAAGTTACGAAGTTCATTATTCCTATTGTGCATCCCCAAGTGTAAAAACTGAATCTTATTTCACATAAAAACACATATTTTCACAATTTTTTTATGTAAATACATATTTTAAGAAAATCTATAATAAGCACACAAATCGCCAATATTTGTTGACCAATAAAATTTAAAATGCTTGTGTTATAAAACAATGCTCATATTTTCATTTTACAATTACGGTATTGTTTTTAACAGTGTATTTAACATAATATATCTGAATGTTTCGGCTATTTATGGACTTCCCTCCATAAGTTCTAAAACTTGCTGGTCACTGGCTACGTTGTTACATTTAGACAGCGATTTGATTTGCTGCACAAGGTGTTTCCTTGCATGATGTCATTCCAACTCTTCGTGAGTCAGCCCTCTCGGGTTTTGTTTATAGAATATCAGTGAAAGGCAATCACGGAGAGATAAGGTGACGTAATTCCGTTACGACATGGGAGACTCGGAAGAATATTGCCCCACCATTAGGTAGTGGAATTTCATCACTCCTAAGAGTAAGGTTAGCTGTTCGGGTCCATATATCATTCCCGTGGTCGTGTGATTTTGTATGGATTTATAAGAAATATTTCCTTCAATGTCCACTGCTATTCTTTTTATTGAAACAGTGATTCACCGTAAATGCATATGTCGTAACCTGCAAAATAATGCCAAAAGAGAAGTCGAGTACAAGATCGCGTCTTCAACAATATGTAGCGGAATTTAAAAGCATTTTCACTACCGATGGAAAAGTATTATTTTGCCAACCGTGTGGTAAAACAGTACGTGCAGATCAACGTTCTCAAGTAATCCAGCATTTGTCTGGAAATAAGCATACTGCGGCTGCTTCGCGTGTGCGTTCGCAACAATTACTAATAGCTGAACCAGCTACTTCAAATGCAGGCCCATCTAAATATTCCCAGTATTATTTAGATGTGTGCAGAGCATTTGTTTGCGCCGACATTCCACTCGGTAAAATAAATAATCCGAGACTGAGACATTTCCTAACAAAGTACATAAATTTTGAGCCTCCAGACGAATCCACATTAAGGAAAAACTATCTCCCAAAATGTTACGAAGAAACTTTACAGAGAATTCGGGCAGTATGTGATAGCGAAAAACTGTGGGTGAGCATTGACGAAACCACTGATTCAAGTGGCAGAAAAGTAGGAAATGTTGTAGTTGGTGTGTTGAAGAATGACAAAACTGCTTGCGAACATTCTTATTTTCTAGCGTGTAAAGAAATGCTTACTGCAAACCACGTCACTGTAGCTAGGTTATTCAATGAAGCCATGCACTTACTTTGGCCAAAAGGTATAAAATACGACCATGTATTGCTTTTCCTTACTGACAGTGCAGCTTACATGAAAAAGGCAGCCGAAGGCCTTTCTGTGAGCTTTCCGAAAATGATACACGTAACTTGCGTTGTTCATGCTCTACACAGGTTATGTGAAACTGTGCGGGCTCAGTATCCTCAAGTGGATAAATTAGTGTCTAATGGCAAAACAGTCTTCGTAAAAGCACACTCAAGAATCGATCTGTTTAAAGAGAAAAACCCGGATCTTGCGCTTCCTCCTCTGCCTATTGTTAGGCGGTGGGGTACCTGGTTTGGCGCTGTGGTATACTACGCAGAAAGTTTCGAAAGTTTTGCATCGGTTGTGAACGTGCTAGATAAAAACGACGCGTCGTCAATTGAGATTCTTCAAGAGATAGTAAAAGACAGCTTTTTGAAAAACGATCTGCCAATCTAAGCTTCTTGTGTAAAACTATAGACATACTTGAAAAATCCACTAACCTGTTGTCCGAAACAGTGAAGGAAGTGCGCGCTGTTGAAAATAAATTAGATTCACTCCCGGCTTCGCAGGTTCAGGGACTGTTAACGGTCAAATATCAAAATTTGTTCAGGAAAAACAGAGGATTTCAAACAATGTGCCAAATTTCTAATGTATTAGAGGGTCCTCATGTTGGCGAAATTGATGGCGTTATTGTTGGTGACATTCCTCCCTTTAACTATGCTCGTCTGACTTCCTATGATGTGGAGCGATCGTTTTCGCAATATAAGGCATTCTTTAGAGATAATCGGCATGCATTTGTGATGGAAAATTTGGAGATGACCTTTGTTGTTCACTGCAATTCTGAGACTACTTCTAGCAACTAATATTCCAGCGTGTGATGGATGAGTACGAACTGGTACTATTTTTTCAAAGATGGTAGGTTGCTTTTGCCATATTTAAGCAAATCATTACCTTTAAAAAATAACCATTCATAATATTTACTCTGGAATATCAAAACTTAATATACCATACAGCACGTTTCCATACACAGACATCATTTTTCCTTAAGGAGCACGTTTGGTAGCACCATATTCTAATACAAAACATTATACTTATTTACTTCTTGAGCGCGAGTAGTTATGTGATATTTAAAGGAAAATAATTTCATTTTTTATCACATATTTTAGAGTTTTTCAGCACATAAAAATCCGCTCCCTAGTTATCTAACTCCCCAGTCATTTTCCGCCCGTATTGATGATGATGCTTGTTGTTTTAAGGGGCCTAACATCGAAGGTCATCAGCCCCTAACGGAACGAGATGGACTAAATGATACATGATATTTAAAATTTTAAAATGTATCCACTGACAAGAGTTTAAAAAAAATGGTGATGAGAAAATGAGTATGACATTAAAACAGCAGTGGATCTAATTTGCAATGCCTTATTTTCTAATAAAATAAGAGAAAATACAGAGAAAAAAGGAATACGGCATTGCCTGGTAGTGCAGATATATATACATAATTAACATTAGATGTTAAAATAACACATTAAAATACGCAACACAAACTAAAATGAAGTCAATGAGATAAAAGCGCAATTGACACAAATACACAAGGACAAAAGACATCATTAGACACGATAAAACAGACCACTATCCCTCATAAAGCAGATGACGAGGTCTGCTGACTGCTCGTCATCTCGCAAGATAAGGGAGATTGTACCCGGGAGGTTAAGACTACGGCGAGGATCGACCAGGTCCATACACTCCGTAACGATGTGTACCACGGTAAGATGGTTGCCGCAGGTACACACCGGAGGGGGTTCTCCTTTCAAAAGATGCGAGTGAGTCGCGATACCATGGCCGATCCGAAGAGAACATAATACCAAGGCTTCCCTCCGCGAAGCCCGAAGGGAAGTCCTCCATACCATTGTTGTTCCTTTTATCGCTCTCAACATTGGGAAGTGGAATGGCCTGCCACTCCATCTCCCAATGGGACATAACCAGATGTCTCAGCTGAGAGCGAATATCACTTGCTGGAACTTTGAAAGGCAAAGGGGGCAGTGTAACTGCCTCCTTGGCAGCCTGATCTGCTAACTCGTTTCCCTCTATGCCCATGTGGCTTGGGAGCCACAGAAACGTAATTCTGGTGCCAGCATTCGAACATCCGGCCAGCAGGTCCTGGATCCACTGCACCAGAGGGTGCCGAGGGAAACAGGTATCAATAGACTGGAGCGAACTCACGGAGTCAGTACACACAAGAAAGTGTCGGCGCTCATTGTACAGTGCATACCGCAGAGCTCCACAGATAGCATAGAGCTCTGCTGTGTACACTCTACAGATTTCTGGGAGAGCATAAAGAAACCTATCATTGTCGACAACGAATGCACAGCCCACCTTCGTATCTTTCCTTCAACCATCTGTGTAGACGACGACTGAACCTGGATAGCGGCCAACAACGGACAGGAAGAGCTTCCGATAAATCGAAGGGTCCGTGTTTTCCTTCGGGCCAGTGTGCAGATCCAGGATTATTTCAGGTCGTCGAACGACCCACAGAGGTATCCCACTTGGATGTCTGACAAGGCAAGGAACCGAAGGTACGTCAAACAATCTGTAACTGCTATCCAAGCGTATTCCAACCAGCCGCGTTACTCGAGGACAAGCAGCGTACAGCAAACGGTTGACATTGTTGAACACGCAAGGGTAGCTTGGATGAAGTGGCATATGTCGCAAATTAGCAGCATAGGTAAGAGGCATTTGCTGGCACCTCAGATGTAAAGGCGGCACACCAGACTCAGCGAGCAGGCTAGCTATGGGGCTTGTTCGAAAAGCTCCCATCGCCAACCGAACACCCGCTGTGGTGGATGCTGTTCAGCTTTGAAAGGACACTTGGTCTTGCTGAGCCATATGCTGCACTGGCGTAGTGCCCTATAGAATTGTAGGAGCACCGTGCGATCCGCTTTCCAATTAGTACTGCTAAGAAACTTCAAGAGATTGAGCCTCTTGGTGCATTGCACTTTTAGCTGTCGCACATGTGACTCCCACAATAATTTACTATCGAAAAGGAGCCCAAGAAATCGTTAAGTGTCAACAACTGGAAGAACGACATTTCCTAAATAAAGCTCAGGATGGGGGTGAAGAGTACGTTGACGACAGAAGTGGACAACAGAGGTCTTTGCAACAGAAAACCGAAAGCCATGTTCTAAGGTCCACTGCTCCACCCTCCTAATAGCTTGCTGTAAATGTCGCTCTGCAACTGCCATACTGCACGAGCTATAATGCAGAGCAAAATCATCCACATATAGCGACGGTATTACTGCTGGACCAGCAGCAGCGACAATACCGTTTATGGCAATCGCGAACAGAGTGACACTAAGGACCGATCCCTGTGGGACTCCATTTTCCTGAACGTGGTATTGCGAATATGTCCTCCCTACTTGGACATGGAATAGATGGAGGGACAAAAAATTTGCAATAAGTACCGGCAAGTTACCTCGGAATGTCCATTGATGCAGGACTGAAAGGATACCATATCGCCACGGGGTGTCGTAGGCCTTCTCTAAGTCAAAGAAAAGAGCTACTGAGTGCCGTTTGCGGAGAAACGCATCCTGGATAGAGCTCTCCAGGCGTACCAAGTGGTCAGTGGTGGATCGAGCGGCTCGAAAACCACATTGATACTCGGACAAGAGTCCTTGTTTCTCCAGACACCACACGAGTCAGCGATTTACCATCCTCTCAAATAGCTTACACAGGCAGTTTGTAAGACAAATCGGTCTGTAACTACCTGCATACTTAGGATCTCTGTCAGGCTTGAGGACAGGAATGAATATGCCGTCTGGCCACTGAGACGGAAAATCACCCTCTATCTAGATTCGGTTGAACACACGAAGGAGATATAGTAGACTATCATCACTAAGGCGTTTCAACATCTGCTTATGGATGTTGTCCGGTCCAGGAGATGTGTCCTTGCAAAGCGCTAAGGCGCTGCGGAGTTCCCACTCCAAATAGGGCACGTTGTAGTCCTCTGAAGCTTGGGTGGCAAAACTACGGTGATGACGTTCTGCCTCCCGCTTCAGAGCGAGAAAATCACGATGGTAATTCCCGGAACCAGACACATCCACGAAATGGCTAGCTAGATGGTTCAGTGACGATGTTGCCTGCAATGGAAATTCCCGATACAGATGATGATCTTTGGATAGCTGAAATACGTCAAAGTTTAGTCCACACTTGAGATGATGGAGTATGTGACGTCATAGACGACACGTATCTCTCCCAAGAAGCTTTCTTACTTTGGCGAATAAGGACTCGCGCCTTAGCGCGGAGTTGTTTAAATGTTACCAAGTTGGCCACAGTAGGCTGTCTTCGGTAGCGTTTATGTGCTTGACGGCGTTCTCTGATAGCTGCTTCTATTGCTTCTTTCCACCAAGGAACGAGTTATCGACGAGGAGGACCCGAGAAGAACGGAATGGACTCCTCAGCAGCAGCAAGAATAACTTGGGTGACGTAAGTTATTTCCTCGCCAACGGTCCGCCCGGTCTCGTCGTTAAAGACAGCTAGTGATGTGTACTTTGGCCAATCTGCACGTTTGAGAATCCATCGAGGGGGAGCCTCGACGGATGTATGTTTCAACAAAGTAAGATTAATGGGAAAATTGTCACTGTCACAGAGATCATCGTGTGTATTCCACCGAAACAGCGGAACCAACGTTCGGCTACATAGACTTACGTCTATGCGAGAAATGTGCCGTAACGTACACTGAAGTGTGTTGGTTCCCCTGTGTTCAAAATACATAGATCCAGCTCTGTTACTAATGTTTCCAGCTCTCTTCCCCGGGGGCAAGGCATCTCAGAGCCCCAGATGGGGTGATGGGCGTTAAAATCACTCAACAAGAGGAAGGGAGGTGAGATCAGTGACATCATTTATGTTAAGAGGCTGGCCTGGTGGAAAATAAACGTTACACACTGTTGCTATGACAGGCAGGGGAACCCGCACAGTGATTGCTTCCAGTGGGGTCCGTAGAGGAACCTCTTCACTGTAAGTATCAGAACGGACAAAAATGCTCACGCCACCAGACGCTCGGTGGGCATAATATCGTTCTGTCGAGTATAGTCTGAAATTTCTCAAGACCGTATGATGACCAGGTCTGAAGTTGGTCTCCTGAATACAGACTATACTCACTGCATACTCACTAATTAGCTGACGTAACTCAGCAAGATGCCTGTCATAACCGTTACAATTCCACTGTAACAGTGCCATAGTGTGGACTATAAAAGGAGTGTTAGGTTATGAGCGACAAAATGCTCGCAAGCCTAAACACTATCAACATCTACATCCGTAGATGTAGAGGACAGCGCGACATCCATCCCGTTATCAGCAGACTGTGGGGATGCCGCCCAGAACTTCGACGTTTTTCGGGGGCGAGCAGGTCCCCTACGAAGAGAGCGCGCAGGTTTGGGAGCAGGAGTACCTCCTGGCGCAGGCTCATACCCCCCAGATGGGGGGCATGGCTTCTCCTTCGCAGGGGAAGTGCGAGAGAGCTCAGCAAGGGCGCTCTTCTTCGCCGCCTTCTTCTTTAATGGTTTAGACGGGCTGGGAGATGGTTTCCCAGCCCTGGTCGATAATGCCGCCTCCGCCGCCTGGGGCACAGCTTTTGCTGACCTCTTAGAGAGGGGAGACTTAGCCTTCCCCTCTTGCTGTGCTGGCTGGCAGTTCCTAGCCGGCACAGACTTCTGGTTGGTCGAAGGTGGGGTGGTCCCCCCTTCGAGCTTTTACACTTTGCGACGTTGCTGGGAGCAGCAACAGTCGCCTTGGGCGCAGCGATCAGCACAGGTGACGATGTAGTAAATGACGAACCTGGAAGACTCTGAGCAATCAAGCTATACTCAAGTGTACGGGCAGGTGTATTCGTAGAATTAAACTTACAGCGCGCTTCCTGGTAGGAAAGACCATCCAGGGTCTTGATCTCCTGGATTTTCTTCTCACTCAGATATGTCGGACAGTTCCGATCCCGAGGAGAATGAAAACCGGAGCAGTTAGTGCACTTGTACAGAGTTGTGCATTCCTCCGTGCCGTGAGCTACTCGTCAACATGTACCACATACAGACTGATTCGAATAGCGAGATACCGTATGTCCGAATCGCTGGCATTGATAGCATCGCATAGGAGGCGGGATGTACGGCCTCACATCGCAACGATAAGTTGTTACCTTGACTTTCTCTGGTAACACTGACAACTTGAGAGAGACAATGAAGGCACCAGTGGCAACGTCTTCACCGTTGACCTTACGCGTAATGCGCCGGACGTGTCACGCCACGGTTCTTCATGTCTTTCATCAACTCGTCATCAGTGTTCAAAATAAGGTCGCGGTGAAAGATGACTCCACGAACCAGATTCAAGGACTTATGCTCCTCCACTTTGATGGGGATTTCGCCAAAGTGGTCGCACTTAAGCAACTGATCAGCTTGCAGTGCCGTACGAGTCTTCAAAAACAAACTACCGTTGCACATTTTCCTGAGGTCCTCAAGTTCACCGTAGACGCCTTCGATGTGTCTACTAAAAAGGATCGACTTCACCAGCTTAAAATCATGCCCATCTGTTCTGGTAGCGACCAGAAACCTAGGGAAGCTGGATCCCATTCCTTCACGCTGCGCATGTTCCCAGGGAGTTGAACCTCTCAGGGGAGCCAAAGTTAAAGACTTAGGTGGGGGACCACCTTGAGAGGGGCGACTTCGTTTGGAAGCCATGCCCGAAAACTTCCTCCCCGAATGCCACCCACTCCGATCAGGGGTCTCTGCAGCCGAACCAAGCAGCCAAGGCAATACCCACCTGGTCACAGCAGGTACTGCCCAGGGTCCGATGTTGGACAATCCCTAATACGGGATGACTGAGACAGTGAGCACTAGGACTCCCTTCCTCCAGTCACCCGCAATAGCATGTACCCCATGGCGTGTACAAAGCACTAAATATAGAGAAGAAAAGAAAAAAATAATAATAATATGTCCTTCTGGCATTCAGCTGTGCGGGGACCTGTGTTGTCAGGTGGATACTACTGCCAAGGACATGGCGCTCCCACCCGCAATGTTCCTGGGTGGGCAATTGCAGGCTTTTGGGCATAATCGCACATGTAAGAGGCCATCTCCGGGCAGCACGCACATCAAAATTTGGAATGGTCTACATCTGACCCTCGGAAAAATAATAAAAAATAAAGAGGGGACCATGGCCACATGACCCTTTAAGTCGCCTTCTACGACAGGCAGGGATTACCTATGGATGTATTCAGCCTCTCCCATCCACAGGAGGTCCAACACATTATACCAAACTGCAATCCATGTCCGCGCCTAGGTCGCCCCTTTTTGTCGCCTCCTACGACAGGCAGGGGATACCGCGAGTGTATTCTACATGTGCGTACCCCACCTGCAGGGGGTCCGCCAGTATTTAGGTAGACTGTTTTACTCAGGACGCAACAGTAATCCCAGCCTAGTGGCAGCTGAAGAGACAAAGCACATCACAACAATGGCCAATGTAATGTTATTGTTGATCAGTTTTATGAGGTTTCGATATTGTAGGGCTTTCCCTTCCTTCTTTCATGACTCCCTCTTGTCTTATTCTTCAAGCGATCGTTCCATTAGGATATTTTTTTCTCATTTTTTATAATCACAATTTTCCATGGCGATATGGACCAATGACCACGCGATTTTACACCTTAAGACAATCCTGACAAATACCATCTCAAGTTAACACTATTTAACAATATTTCCATGTTAGGAATGATCGGCATTGTTATGGACTGAGCAACAAAAGTCTAAATTAATCAATTCTATTATCATAGTTGGTACAGTAAAACTGTATAAGACATAAATGATAGGAAATTATATTTCCTATAACTTTTGTTATGTAGTACTTTTTGATAGGACCAATAATAACATACATATTTAAAAATGTATAGATGACTTCCCCTGATCTACCATTTCATCCCACGCTAATAAAATTATTTATAGCCTGGATGTAGTGCCTTATACCCTGACTAAACATACCAATTTTCATGAAATTCTGTTAACCCATTTTCTCGTGGTTCAGCTTTTATATGAACTTAGCACCAAAAATCAAAATTCTTGAATACCTCTGTTATCATAGCTGGTGCTGTAAAAATGTATAAGACATAAATGGTCGGAAATTTAATTCTATATAACTTTAGTTATGTAGTATTTGTCGATAGGACCAATAACATAGATACTGGAGAACGATATTTTAGGCCTTCCCCTAAACTACCATTTCACTTAGCATGAATAATATTATGTATAGCCTAGATCTTAGTGCCTCATTCTCCGATTTTAGATACCAATTTTCATTAAATTATCTTCAGTCATTTTCTCGTGATGCGTGTACGTACATACATAGTACATCTTGATTTATGAATTTCATTTTCCGTATTGACATTTACCAATCGTCATAAAAGGAAAGAAAAATTCCACCTAATCAATACATTTATTTTCTTGTAAAGTATTACAATCTAGGACCGGTTTCGACCCTTCATAGGTCATCCTCAGCTATATCAGAATCACATTTGCATTTCTATCTTATACCTCTGAAAGACCTTCATGATATATTGTTTCATAATTTTCAGTGAAAACTTATCTTAAAAACTTACAAATTTCTAAGCATTGTGTTAAAATTAAAAATTAAAATTACAAAACTTTGTCTATTATATACATGCCCTTTGGCTGACAGAATGCATCCTTGGGTTGATTAAGCATCTGTCTTAGGTATTGTTGCTTATTCTGTTGAATCGATTCCCTTTTATACTTATGTACAATCGTGAATAGACTATCAGTAAAATTTGATAAATAAAGTTTGCGTGATAATTATAATAAAATATCATGTTACATCTTTATACCATATTGCTGGAGTGATATTATTTTAGGTAGAATATAAATGCATGTTGACCTCTATAAAATATTTTTACATAAACACACTAATATATTTTAAAGTCTAATCATTGTACTTTAAAGTCTAAAATACTTATTGCTTTGGATCTTGCGTTGTTATGTGGTAAAATATTGTAACAATTTGTCTTATATAACATCAGATATTGATAATATTTAAATATGCCGTGTATGGTTGGCTTTTAAGTCTAATGATTAAATGTCAGTTCCTTCTTGCATAAAATTACAAGTTTCATATTATGTTGATTATGTATTGTATAAAACATAAATGTCTATTAAATAGAATGCTTATCACTATATGTGTGATTCAGTTCTGGCCTAACTTCTGGAGTTTTCTCCCATCGATGCATAATTCAACACGTATCAAGCTTATATTGATCCATTTCACAATTATAGGAAAGTGCTGTTATTTACAAATGGAACCTATAAAGACCAACATTCGACATATATAAAAAAAGGCAAATTATGGAAATATAACGCAAGAATCAAGGCCAACACGTTTCAGTGTCACTAATACACTGACTATATTACTAGACATTCAAGCGAAACTTCTGTAGTAAGTGATAAGCATTCTATTTAATAGACATTTATGTTTTATACAATACATAATCAACATAATATGAAACTTGTAATTTTATGCAAGAAGGAACTGACATTTAATCATTAGACTTAAAAGCCAACCATACACGGCATATTTAAATATTATCAATATCTGATGTTATATAAGACAAATTGTTACAATATTTTACCACATAACAACGCAAGATCCAAAGCAATAAGTATTTTAGATTTTAAAGTACAATGATTAGACTTTAAAATATATTAGTGTGTTTATGTCAAAATATTTTATAGAGGTCAACACGCATTTATATTCTACCTAAAATAATATCACTCCAGCAATATGGTATAAAGATGTAACATGATATTTTATTATAATTATCACGCAAGCTTTATTTATCAAATTTTACTGATAGTCTATTCACGATTGTACATAAATATAAAAGGGAATCGATTCAACAGAATAAGCAACAATACCTAAGATAGATGCTTAATCAACCCAAGGATGCATTCTGTCAGCCAAAGGGCATGTAGACAAAGTTTTGTAATTTTAACTTTTAATTTTAACACAATGCTTAGAAATTTGTAAGTTTTTAAGATAAGTTTTCACTGAAAATTATGAAACAATATATCATGAAGGTCTTTCAGAGGTATAAGATAGAAATGCAAATGTGATTCTGATATAGCTGAGGATGACCTATGAAGGGTCGAAACCAGTCCTAGATTGTAATACTTTACAAGAAAATAAATGTATTGATTAGGTGGAATTTTTCTTTCCTTTTATGACGATCCATACATAGTACATACAGACAGAGATGATGGAAAATGAAAAAGTGCATTTCCTTTTCATTGTGGACATGACTGATATAGAAACACCATTATTTTTACATTCTGAACAATGTACAGACAAAACTCTTATTTTGTATATATAGATTTACTAGACTCATGTTAGGAACAAGTTTGATTCCTGCCTGAAGGCCCAGTGACTAGTGCCCTGAAGGAAGTGCTGAAAATCAGCTTGGCGAGACAATCATAAAAGGTCTGTCAAAAATAAATGGCTAACCCTGGATATAATGTATATTTTTTACAAGAATGAACATTTGACTAAACTCCTTCTGTCTTCAAGAAGAGCTATCGGAATTCATTGTGTCTCCTTCCTATCACTGAGGCTACTCTACTTCATTATTTACAATATCAGGTGAATACGATGCAAAGGTGATCCCTTAAGAAAGTTTACAGCCACATAGCTTTTCCAGTATTTGCTCTAATTACCACAATGATGGAATGTTAACATGAGGATCCATAGGTATGTCGTACCCATCTTTTCATCCATGTTATTTCATCACTGGTATATGTAAGACTTTAATGGCAGCGACGGCGAAGATGGAACTAGCGGAAGGGGGCAACCCTTCCTCTGCAGGAAGTGAAAGCAGAGGAACCTGCTGACTTGTAGGAGGTGAAGGGTTTCACAAAGGCTATGGGATCACCCAGACAGAAAGAAGAGCCGTTCTGAAGGCTGAAAGGGGGCAGCCCCGCCACCACTCCCCCAGAAGTTTGTGCGCTGGACCAACGACCTAGTCATGTAAAAATCCCTTGTTATGACACAAAATAATAGCAAAAGCTGGATGGATTTAATGACAACGACCAAGGATGGAAAAGGAGAAGGAGGTGTTGCCACTTGGAATCTCTGGAGTCTCTTCAGAGCAGGAGCCTTCACTAATCCGAAGGAAGTCCTCAAAAGCCATAATGTTTCTGTGGCTGCATTGCAGGAAATCCAATGGAAGGGCGCTGGCATCATGGTCTCACGAGATTATACCATCTTTTACAGTGGAGGAGCAAGGAGCCAGCTTGGCACGGGATTCAGGTTTGCCAGGAGACTCAAGCCAGCAGTGCTGGAGTTCAAGACTGCGAATGAAAGATTGTGCTTTTTGAGACTGAAGTTCTCGCCATTCAATGTGACAATGTTCAGCACACATGCACAGACTGAAGACGCCCCTGAGGAAGAAAAGGATGCCTTCTACGCTATCCACGACCGAGATTACTCTGCTGCTCTGCATCATAACGTCAAGATCATCCTTGGCGACATGAAAGCTAAGGTGAGGAGGGAGGAGCTTTACAGACCAGCGACTGGGTAAGAGAGCGCACACCCAGAGAGCAATGGCAACGGCCTTAGACTAGTGGACTTCCCATCGACCATTAGATGAGCATTAGCAACACTTACTTTCTGTGGAAGTGGATCCATACTGTAACATGGAAGTCCCCTGACGGATGGATGTTACAGATGTGAGGACGAGGAGAGGTGCAGACATTGACTCGGATCACTATTTGATGATCATAAAATACAGACACGACATAGCCAACATCACGAAAGCTCATATTCAGAAGGCAAGGAGGTTCAATGTCAGAGCCTTTAAGAGTAACATGCCATCAAGAATGAGTACAGGAAGATGGTCCGAGCCAATCTTGCAGATCAGAGGGAGATACAAGAAGGTACCACAGTAGAAAATCTAAGGGGAACAATTCAGGACGCCATCACGTATGCAGTGCCAGAATCTGTAGGGTTCCAAGAATCAAGTGTAAGATCTGAGTGGTTCGATGTGGAATGCAAATAGGCTGTCCAAAGGAGGACCAAAGCAAGAGACAAGACCTTACAAAGACGAACAAGGTCAACAGAAGAAGACTACCATACAGCAAGGGTCGAAGCAAAGAGGGTGCTCCGATGGAAGAAAAGACAGTGAGAGAAAGAGCAGCTCAAGGCCATCGAAGAGCTGTATAATAAGGTGGTGGTTCACGCCATGTTCCAGGAAACAAGGGAAATCAAGAATGGGTTCGAGCCCAGAACATCATACTGGAGAAGGAGGAGAGGAGAGGAGGAGGAGAAGATCTTGTCACGATGGTTGGAGCACTTCGAAGAGCTCCTGAACACTGAGGGGGCAGAAACGAAGGTGCCTGATCAGGCGACAGCTGGCCAACCCACCTACTGACAACAAGCATGAACCAGTCTCTGAAGTGACAAAGAATGAGGTGAAGGAGGCGATCGACCTCATGCGCAATAACAGAGCACCATGAGGTGGCGGCCTACTAGCAGAGCTGTTCAAGTATGGAGGAGAAGAACTTGTAGATAGCTTGTAGACGCCTTGATCCGATCTGTATGGGAGAGCTAGGAGATACCAAGGGACTGGAGCTCGGCCCTTATCTGTCCCATCCACAAGAAGGGTGACATGATAGTGTGCAGCAAGTAGTGAGGAATCTCACTACTCAGTGTGACCAACAAGATCTTTTCGAAGGTGCTGGCTAGAGACTCGAGCCCTTTGCAGAAAAGCAGGTGGGAAACTAACAGTGTGGGTTCTGGTGCAACAGATCAACAACAGACCATATGCTAACATTACGGCTCATCCTGGAAAAGTGTTATGAGTACAACATCAACATTCACCAGCTCTATGTCAATTACAAGGAGGCTTACAACAATGTGGAGAAGTCAAGATTGCGGCAGGTGTTGGGAGAGATGCAGGTGCCAATGAAGATCACCAACCTTGTCCTGATGACTATGAGAAGTACCAGAGCCAAAGTGAAGATCCAGCGCCAGCTCTCCAGGGAGTTTGAAGTGCACAGAGGGTTGGGGCAAGGTGACGCATTGTCAGCCACTCTGTTTAACCTCTGTCTGGAGCCATGTTATGCATCTAATACCACTGAACCCAGGGGGTACCATTTGCAACAGAACCCTCCAATACCTGGCCTTCCTGTGCAAACTACCTGACAGACGCTCTGCAACACAAGAGCAAGGGACCACGTCTGGGCTTGTAGATCAAATACGACAAAACCAAGTACATGGTGAACAAGACAAAAGAAGATTTCACAGTGAGAGAGGCCTGGAATTTGCAGGTAACACCTATGAGAGAGTGGCACAGTATAAGTACCCGGGAGTCCTCATGACTCAGGACAACAAGGTCAGAGAGGAGATGAAGGCTGGGGTGGCAGCTGGAAACAGGAGTTACTTTGCCTGCAAGAAGATACTGAAGACTTCAACACTGTCCAGAAGATTAAAACTCACTATGTACTGGGTTATTAATCCGCCCAGTTATGCTGTATGCGTGCAAGACGTGGACCCTAAATGAGCGCTACAAGAACTTTGTACACATGTGCGTGAGAAACATCTTGAGGAAGATCTTCGGTGCGGTTCACGATCAAGGAGAGTGGTGCATCAGGAGCAACGAAGAAGTGTGGTGACCTCAAGATAGTCGCAGAGGTCAAAAGGAGGAGACTTCGGTATCTCGGGCACATCGTAAGAATGGACCAGGCCCGAGCAATGAAGATGATCCTTGAACAACATCCTGGCAGCCAACGAAGACGGGGGAGACCAAGGACAAGATGGCTGGACAATGTCTCGAGAGATTTGGAGTTGTTAGAGATCCAGGGCTGGAGAATGAGAGCTCTGGACCGAAAGGAATGGGCAAATGCTATTGGAGAGGCCAGGGTCCTTCATGGGCTGTAGCGCTAGGAGAGTGAGTGAGTGAGTGAGTGAGTGAGTGAGTGAGTGAGTGAGTGAGTGAGTGAGTGAGTGAGTTTACTGCAAAAATTACCATTAGGCCGACTTGAATTTTAAAGGTTATGTTGTACTTGACAACAGGGTTTTGAACGTAAGTATCGATTCTCAAACGTTCTTGAATGCATCATATTTGTTTCTGCCCATCTTGAAAAAAGTTTGATGGAGGATTTAGAACTATGGGACCGAAATTTCTGAATGGTTGATGTGGGAAACTGTTTCTTCAAGGAACAAATAATGCAGGATTTTTAAAACATGATTCAATTAGAATGTTTGTGGGACCACATAATTTTAAATTATGTTGTTTCCTGGAATGGATAATCGAGGTTCCACCTGTACTTAAGTAACACTTTGTGTCACATCACAAGGTTCTGCACCAGCACAATAACAAAGTTAACAGAATGCTAGTTGGAGGGCAATGATGTAGGATGACTGATGGAGGATGAATGCAAAATATCCCAAATGTACTAAGATTTTATTGCCATTATCGATTGGCACTTCGTTCTGATTTTCATTCATAGCACAAATGGTAATGAAACATTTTAAAGAAGGCATGCTCTAGATTTCTACTGAATTATCAATGTATCAAAAGCAGATTTAGTGAAAACAGCAGCACTGGTAGAGCTGAAAGTGATTCATGCTGTAATAAATGAGTCGTTGGATGATTGCATAATGTCCTAAATGTACCTCTGCGCCAGTGATATCCTAAACTTGGATGTTCGAGTAGAGGGTCGGAACAACACTTGAGCGGGCTAGTCAAGACTGCGAGTAAAAAAGGAAAACCTTTCAGGTAGCAACAGGCGACCAGGGAACAGTACAAGTATTTGGACACGGATCCGATCCTCACAAACATATAGCTGCAGTATAGAGACACTTATTGAGAGGAAGTGACTGTAAAGGAACAGTGGCTGTTCTTAATGAGGTTGAGTTGAAGGTCTCTGGAGGAGCCCAACGAGTAATTCGCTAATCTCTACAGAAGCCATATAAAGGAAAGCTCACGTAAGAGGTGTGGAGCATTCAGGTCATAGACTCGAGCGGGGATAAAGAACTTAACTGACGGCAAAGCAGACAGTTGGGAAGAGGTAACCACGGAAGGAGTAGATCCAGTACAGCTACCGAGTCCAACACCTGGGAATCCATACAGACATTAACGCTTGAAAGACAATAGAGCTGCATTCTCTTGGGTTGAGGTGTGTGAAGCGAGTGAAGTTAGTGAGTGTTAAAAAGTGCTTGTAACCATGAAAAACGAAGAAAGAAGACATCGCGGAAGCATTTTTCATCTCGGAAGATAAGTATTCGCTAGTAATAATTGAAGTGAAGAAAGGGAACCAAAGACTGCTTAGTAGCTTAAATGTGTGTAGAGCAGGAAGTTCCCTAGCAGCAAGAAGAATCCTTACCACTTGTATAAAATTGTGTATATGTAATATTGTGTACAGTGATCGTCAGTAATATTTCAATATAATCTATTTGGCATTTAGCCACATTAATTGGTGTTATCATTGTAGAAGCCAGTGCATTAGAACTCAATCCAGTCCCCAGCCTGTCAGTTCATAGGATGTGACACACTCTCCGAACTGTCACAGTGTAACAAATCAAACAGTTCTTCTCACAGACGTTTCCGAGCTCCTGCACCTGCCATAATGCACTAACACTCTCAGCAGCCTGGCAGCCGGTACCAGCCGGTACTACCTGGCTGCCAGCTGGGCGTGGAATGAAAACATTTCGCACGGTCACGTGGTTTTAGGAGAGTGGTGCAGTAGGCAAAGCTCAAAACTAACATTCACGCACAAAGGAAAGCGATCTCAGATCTTACGACGGAATAAGTCATCATACTGTAACGGTTCAAATCCCGTTACAAGGTAAGATCTGTATTTTATTATTATTATTATTATTGCATCTGTGATATTATTATTATTATTATTATTATTATTATTATTATTATTATTATTATTATTATTATTATTATTATTATTATTATTATGTCCATATTATTATTATTTTATCTGTGAGATTACTATTACTTTGTTATAATTATTATTCAATTCCATCATGCAATGCTTGTCACTTGCGTATTTGTAATTGAGTGTATGCATATATACGTATATGTAGATTAACATTAAATACCTGTACGGGTGAGAGTTTCGATGTATCAGAAGTGGATGTGACGTTGTTATATTGTGCTATACTGTTGACGTTTTTTGTCAAGTCATTGCCACGTCATGACTACGTCATCGTGAGCTTTTAGCAATGCGCTCAGAGACTCAGCCGCCCCAGGGGATTTCACCATTACGTGCAACGGTTTGAGACGTTATGGGAATATGTCATTGTTATTTCTGGAGATTACATAGCTGTGTCAACCAACGTCTATAAAAGGTGGATACATATTGTAGCGTCAGTCATTAGTTAAACGGAAGCTGAACAGTGAAGAAGTCTACGAGATGAAGAGGCCTCAGTCGGTCAGTCAACAAGTGTGAACGAGAGATGGAGAAGACTCAGTGAGCCATTAATCATTGATCATTGAGAGAGTGAGGACAAAGTTGGTCGCTCACTTAGTTGAAGACACGGACGCAAGGGCTTACCATGGAGTCAGAGAGGGATACCATCTGCTATGAGGTAATACCATATTGACTTACAAAGAAGTCAGATGATATGGAGAAGAAGCAGTCACAAGGATGTATCACCAAGTTAGGCGTGACACATCTACAGTAAACACCAGATCAAAGGAATACGTCGTAATTACACTCAAAGTGTTGAAGGTACAGTCAAGTGAATCAGTGAGGGAAATCTTTCGTATAAATTGTTAAATGTCCGGTCAAGAAGAATTCAAATTCATGCCTAGTTTCTTTCAGTTGCAATGTCATAATTTCATATTCTCATCTGTTTTATCTCAACAAGGCTCACTATTTTTTATGTATTATTTAAAAAATATATTTTGTTCTATCAAACGAATTCATGGTTTTATTTCAATGACAGTAAAATATCTTAACCTCAAAATTAATGGGGAAACCGAACGCCAATCTCCTTTTCCCAGAACTTATATGGTATGTTGTCAAAAGTAAGCTTATTACCCCACACCCTAGAGATAGTCAAGAGTCTCATTCTATTATTGCTGCACTGAGTGGCAGCTGGCGCCCTTCAAATAACGTATGTGTAAGTAAGCAGGTAACAAGTAAGTGTGAGTACAAGATCCGACGAGTGTGTATTTTATTTAATGAATGTTAATTTTCATAATTTCCATTTTAAATGCAGACATTTCATATTTTCAAGTTAAATCCAGATTTATATATGTTTCAAAAGTTAGTCAGACAGTTAGGAACGTCTCAATACCCATCGCCGAAAGACTTTTACAACGTGATGACGGAATATTCCGTCATGGCCACTTAGGAAGCCATGCAGCTATGATGATTTATTCCATCATTACCCCTTGAAAGGTTAACATTATTATTATTATTATTATTATTATTATTATTATTATTATTATTATTATTATTATTATACCAAAACCACTTACCTAAACTAGGATAATTATCTCTCTGTATTCAATGATACTGAATTCCATTTGCACCATATTCCTTGTATGGAAACTAAAATCACTCGTCGTTTCAGTTACAGTATGCCTAGAAATAATATGACAAGGAAGTTTCAATACGAGCTTCTTTAGTCTCAGTTTGCAGACCATCAGCTGTGAAATGGTGCCAAAACAAGAGAAATATGCTTCTTATATTTCAACAGTGTAGGAAACATGATAAAACAAAACCAAAAATTGTAATTAAAAATTCAACAATGTTACACAACTATGAAAAGCTTCAAGTAGTATAATAATTGTAACTAGGGGATCTAGTTACTGTTAGAATATTAATAATTTTGGGATTAAGTTGTTTTTGTTTCAATTGCAAACATATAATTTTTTATGATTTATATGACAGATCATTTCAATGTTAGTTCAGTGGTCGACCCCAAAATAACAGAGTCGTATTGTTACTACTTGGGACTGTCGATATGATGGCTTCCCCTTGATCACACATTTAATTCACGAACACTTCTAATAACAATTAGTAATACTGTCACTACAACTACAAACCATACAGGAGTACTATGGTATATTATAATATTATAACACTTATTGTCTCAAAACTCAACTGTTACTATATGAGGCTAGAAGGCCAAAAATTACTCCATTCCCTTACAGGAAGTATGTGAGAGTTGGGATGAGCAGTCTCTAATAAGCCTTCTGAATATAGTATAAACTCGTGCTCCACACATGTGAATAATTCATGTACTTGGATGCCATTACATAACAAATAGTAATAATGTTATTTGTTTTACATCCCACTTTTTTTACGGTTTTTGGAGATGCCGAGGTGCCATAATTTAGTCCGCATGAGTACTTTCACATACCAGTAAATCTACCAATAGGACGCTTACGTATTTGAGCACCTTCAAATAACACCGGACTGAGCCAGGATCAAACCTGCCAAGTTGTGGTCAGCAGGCCAGCGCCTCAACCGTCTGAGCAAATATACAGATTAATATACTGCATCACGCACTCGTGCGATTATACGAAACACAAAACTAGTGTTGACTAGCCTATTTCACTCACCAAATTCATCAAGTCATAAAATACAATTCACCAGATTTGTCTCCAGGGGGCTCCTAAAATCTCTAGAAAGTCACTAGTCATTATCTTTGAAATTCTGTCACTAAATTAAAAAAGACTCAGATTTAGCGACTTGTCACTAGAACCGGCGAGACTGATGTGAACAAACAAGGAACATAGCGTGCAAGAACAAGAGACTGGTAATCAACATATGCATTACGATACACAGGTTTCAATAACCATCGCACATTTGCATGCACTTCTTGTATTATTAATAATTGTCAATTTTATTTTTTTTGCTAGTGGCTTTACGTCGCACCGACACAGATAGGTCTCATGGCGACAATGGGATAGGAAAGGCAAGGAGTTGGAAGCGGCCGTGGCCTTAAATAAGGTACAGCCCCAGCAATTGCCTGGTGTGAAAATGGGAAACCACGAAAAACCATCTTCAGCGCTGCCGACAGTGGGATTCGAGCCCGCTATCTCCCGGATGCAAGCTCAGAGCCGCATGTCTCTGACCGTACAGCCATCTCACCCGGTAATTGTTGATAATTAATTTAAAACCAGCCAATGGGCGAAGGACATCCCGCCACTGGAGTACAAAGCTGAAATGGCAGGAATTTAAAACAAATGTTTGAAGTTCACAAAAAATAGGCTAAAATCAGAAGCAATATTGGAATAATTGGGAGAAATAATTAAATAATTGGGAGGCAGGAAAACTGTGGAAAATCAGGAGTCTTCCCCCACCAGTGGAATTTCTTCAGAACTAATGAAAAGTTTTGTGGACTGTTGTGTTTAAAATTTAGTCATGCGAAGAGGGGGGACATTTTTTGATGTATGTGATCACTGAGGTTGGTTTGTAGTCTTTTCTGCGATGTGAATTTCTAACACTTCCTTAATGTGCAATGATCTACTTTTTTATAAACAAGTGAGATAAATTATGAATAGAAGTCAGCCATTAGAGCTTCAATAACTTCAAGAAAGTTTCCTGTACTTATCTCTGCAGGGGTAAGTGTTGGACTGAGTCCTGTTCAGTTGCTTCTATTTGTCATTTCTTAACATACTTGTTTGTAAGAAGTGCATGGGAAGGATAACTTCTTTGTTTTGTGGGGACATGGGAGCACTCTCGTGATTGTTGTTAATTGTTAATTGTCCTGCCATGTTCTGGAATGAATATTTGGAGGGAATTAATGTGTAGTAAATAATTAAAAAATACCTTTCTTTTCAGTGATAAAATATAACCAACATAATGATCTCATTTACAAGCCATTCCCTAAATTCATTGAATTTAGTACAGATAAATACAACCTGACCCACATTCCAGACCTACTTTGCATCAGAGTAACCTCCAGTGGGATATCCTAAGAGCTAATGAAAAATAGTGTGGCTTGTTGTTTAATTATATTCTGATTAATTTAGTATCTAGTGTAGAAATTGTGTTTTGTTTGGACTATATATGCAGCACTGCAGTTTGGCTCTTGATATTTTAGTTCATAAACTCGTAATTTGGAGAAACTGCCTTTTTGTTTAGATTGCATTTGCTGATGTGTCTTTGTACTGCTTTGTTCAGAAGGCTATTTTTAGGCTTTGCTTTTAGAAAATGTAAGCTATTTTGTATGTAACCATTGATGCTTTCACGGTCCATACTTATAGACATGATATAGGCTTTTGGGGCTTATGCCATGTCCGTAAGAGCATGGGAGCACTCTCCTGACTATCGTTAGCTGCCCTGCCATGTTCTGGAATGAACATTTGGAGGGAATAAATGTGTAGTAAATAATTAATTTATTTTTTTTGCTAGGGGCTTTACGTCGCACCGACACAGATAGGTCTTATGGCGACGATGGGATAGGAAAGGCCTAGAAGTTGGAAGGAAGGAAGCATTTGCCTGGTGTGAAAATGGGAAACCACGGAAAACCATTTTCAGGGCTGCTGATAGTGGGATTCGAACCTACTATCTCCCGGATGCAAGCTCACAGCCTCTACGCGCACGGCCAACTCGCCCGGTAAATTAAAATTTACCTTTACTTTCTTACCAAGGCATAAGCCCAAAATGCCTATATCATATCTGTCTATTTTGTATGTGTTCCTGAATGTACACAATGTAGCAGGACTGAACACCGTAATATACAGAGCAATATCCATATCAATGACTAAAAGAGATTTCAAAAACCAAATACAGACAATAATATAAATCGTAAGAGAAAACAGCTATCCCCCAAAACAGTAGATCGATTAGCAAAAAAGGAAGGAAGGAAGAAGGAAAGAAAGAAACCACCAAAAACATACCTGAAAACAACAGATACATAATCCTCAATTATGTGTGAACAAGAACACATACAAAATAGCTAACATTTTCAAAAAGCAAGGCCTATAGCCTTCAGAACAAACAACACACGTCAGCAAATGCAACCTACACAAAAAAGGACCCTTTCTCCAAATCAGGAGGTTATGAACTAAAATTTTAAGAAGCAAACTGCAATGCCACATACATAGGCCAAATATATATAGATATAAAGAACACATAACCGCTATTAGATACTTTTTTTTTTTTTTTTGCTAGTTGCTTGATGTCGCACCGACACAGATAGGTCTTATGGCGACGATGGGACAAGGAAGGGCTAGGAGTGGGAAGGAAGCGGCCGTGGCCTTGATTAAAGTACAGCCCCAGCATTTGCCTGGTGTGAAAATGGGAAACCACGGAAAACTACTTTCAGGGCTGCCGACAGTGGGGTTCGAACCTACTATCTCCTGAATACTGGATACTGGCCGCACTTAAGCGACTGCAGCTATCGAGCTCGGTATTATTAGATACAACAGGCATTCAGCATTCTAAGAGAACATATATGACAGCTCATACAGCTTCAAAGATGTAAAAGAGAAATGAAAATTTTACACACTGAATAAAAGCAAATAATTTAAGGAAGCATTAGAAATTCACATTGCAAAAACAACCAACCAAACCAACATCAATGATCAAACACTTTTTTTTTAATCCTCCCCCCCATGACTAAATTCATCCGAATGTAAGTAAAACAACAGTCCACACTATTTTTCCATAGCTCTGAAAGAAATTACACTGGAGGTTACTCTGATGGCAAGTATGTCTGGAACATGGATCAGATTATATTTATGTGTACTAAATTAACAATATAGGTTGCATCAGAAATGGCTTCCAACAAGGACTGATACAGACACAAAATTGTATGTAGATGAAAGAAACAGACCAAAACAAATAATTACTGAATCCAAGAGGTAGTCATGGGAAGATTTCAGTAAGAACCTGGAAAGGCTAGGTCAAGCAGCAGGGAAACATTTCTGGACAGTAATAAATAATCTTAGGAAGGGAGGGGAATAAAGGAAATTAATAGTGTTTTGGGTAAATGAGATGAACTCATAGCCGATCCCAGGGAATCACTGGACAGGTGGAAGGAATACTTTGAAAATCTTCTCGAAGTAAAAGGAAATCTTGCTGTTGACACTGCGAACAACCAAGCTCATTAGTGAAATTATGCTTCAGGAAATGGAAAGTATGGTAAACAAATTCCATTGTCATAAAGCAGCAGGAACAAATGAAATTAGACCTAAATGGTGAAATACAGAGTGTAACAATAAGGTATGGCCAAACTTTCAGCACACATTCCTCACACGTAGAAGAAAATATGTTATATGAACACAAATCTAGAAATGCTTTATTTTTGTGTAGAACTCATATACAACTCTGTATAGTACATGAATCATGAGAAGCACACAGGAACAGAATGTACGAGGCTGGCGAGAAAGACAGGCCGCGGCGCGCGCGTCATACACTGAATGTCACGTGACTCGGCCGGTCTTACTGTAGAGAATGCATTCCCAGGCTCACGCGAGAGACTATTGTAGCGTGGTAAATAAAATACATTTCAGCATATTTCAACCTACTAAAATAACACTACTGAACTACAGATCAAATGAAACATAGTGTCTCTTACTATCCTTGGTTGAACAAACACTAAAAATCTTACTGAGGTACATATATGCACACTCAATAATGTTAATGGTTAATGTACAAGTCATCATATATTCGCAAAAACATTCATGTAAGAAATATCTTATTGAATCCAGGGTGAAAGGTAGGTCTATTGTAAGCTATTTACATCTCTTACATTTGTTCCACTCCGTAGCTGGCTTCAGCATCATATCTAATACTTAAATTTTGCTACCTTCGTGGAAGTTACCTTGGAACCACCCTATTCAATTAGAAATTAAATGAAATAGAGTGTATCTTACTAGCCTTGGTTGACAAAATCTAAAAATCTTACTGCAGTAAAGAGATGCACACTCAGATAAGACAAATGTTGCTAATAAAAGTACAATTAAGCCTATATTTACAATAACATTCATGTATGGAATATCTTGTTGAATCAAAGGTAACAGGTATGCCTATTGTAAGCTATTTACAAGTCTTATATTTGTTCAACTCCATACCTGGCTTCAGCATCATATCTAATACTTAAATGTTGCTACCTTCCTGGGAGTTATCTAGGCCTATTTTAAGCTATTTACAAGTCTTGAATTTGTTCCACTCCATACCTGGCTCCAGCATCATATCTAATACTTAAATTTTGCTACCTTCCTGGAAGTTGTCTTGGAACCACCCTATTCAATTAGAAATTCTAGCCTTGGTTGACAAAATCTAAAAATCTTACTTCAGTAAAGAGATGCACACTCAGATAAGTCAAATTTGCTAATGAAAGTGGTTAATGTACAATTAAGCCTATATTTACAATAACATTCATGTAAGGAATATCTTATTGAATCCAGGATCAAAGGTAGGCCTATTGCGAGCTATTTACAAGTTTTACAATTGTTCCAATCCGTACCTGGCTTCAGCATCATATATAATACTTAAATTTTCATTTTCATATATCTGTAATTAAACAGGATATGAATGCATTACCCCTAAATCCTCAGCACTGGTGCTGTAATTTATCCAACTCGTGTTCTGCAGCCCAACATTGCTGAATGATGTGAACAACATTGAGGTTAAATACTCATTTTTGTAAATTAATACATACTTACACTTCCGCACACAACACTATGAATGTAAGGAACTGTTGCACAACACCAACATATTCACATAAACACAAAATCTCCGTTATTTTCTTCCATAATCCACAATAAACTAGCAATAACACCACAAGAACACATGTAATAACCGGCTTCACTCTACCATTGCTGGGACTGGTCCTGTCACGTGACTTTAACAGGCCATGGCCTGTATTTCTCGTCGGCCTTGAGAATGTACCAGCATACCACGTGAAAATCTCTCTCTCTCTCTTTTTTACATGAAATGTTAATAAAGCCCTCTGTTAGCATTGATACGGGCACAAACCTGCCATTGCATTGAATCCCGGATGTGGAATGATGCATGTATCGGATGCTCATGGAGCTCATGTTTAAAGGTTTCATATAAAAATAGTTTCATGTGGTATGCTGGTATGTTCTGTTGCATGTTTTTCATATTAATGTACTATGTAGAGTTGTAGAAAATGAGTTCTAACATGGAAAATAACGCATTTCTGGGCCCATTTGCGTATAACATATTTCCTTCTTCTACATGTGAGGAATGTACAGTGGGATGGCAGGGATCAAATGACATCATAGAGTAATAAGATAATCATGGAATGTTAATAAGGTATCTTCTAACTGGATGAAAGCAGTAATTGCACCTATCTATAAGCAAAAGAACACGAAGGATTACAACAACTATAGAGATATTTCATTGATCAGTTTACGAGGCAAGGTGTTTACTGACGTTTTGGAAGATGATCAGTGGCTGAGAATAAGATGGATGAAAACCAGTGTGGGTTCAGACCACAGAGGGACTGTCAGGATCAGATTTTCAGCATGCACCAGGTAACCGACGTATGCTACGATAGGAACAGACCATTATATTTATGTTTCATATATCTGGAGAAGGCATATGGCAGAGAATTGAGGGAACAAATGACAGTTATACTGGGGAATTATGGGAATAAGGGTAGGTTATTAAGAGCAATCAAAGGCATTTATGTTGATGATTGGGCAACATTGAGAATTGGTGGTAGAATGAGTTCTTGTTTCAAAGTACTCACAGGGTTAGTTTTACCTTCACAGTTCATAGTTTACATGGATCATCTACTGAAAGGTATAAAGTGGAAGAGAGGGATTCAGTTAATACAGTGTCTGATAAAAACTTGTTGAGCATGGCACTCAAAAGCAACAAGTACATGCATGGTGTGTAAAAGAGAGCACTTACTTTAGGTACATCTTAGATAATTGATTAAAATGTTAAAAATTATGTATTTTATATACACTTAACTTGTAAACATATAAGTGAAATAGGTAATTCAGTAAATAAATGGTAAAAGCTTAAATATATTTTCTATAGCCTTAGGTGTTAAAAAACAACTAAACTGCTACTGTAGTTACACATATTTTTTATCAGTAGCCTGACTATTACATAAAAAGGTTACATGTCACTACATGCGTACCGATTTCTCTTTCCTGAAATTTGGCAACCCTACCTCATTCACCATTATCTGTACCACAGCACAAGGGTTATAAATCATTCTGCTAAACACGCAATTTTATACACAGATACCTTATACAGTATTTGATAACATATGAACAGGCTCATGACTTGAATAATACAGCTGAAGCAACAGTCGCCGATGTACACAAGGCAGGATATATTATACAATGGCATCATGGCCCTCAGATACATTGTGTGTGTATGCCAAGTTATGACTGCAAACATTACAATTGCGTGCCCTCCTTCAATAAGCCTTATTTTATAGGTTGTGGGAGATTGTAAAAATTCTGCATTTCACACCAGTCACTTTGGTCTCCTGGTTGCTCAACCAAGGAAGTTTTTAGACGATTGTTGTCAGGAGATCCGAAAGCTTGCCTTGAAAGTACGCCAAGCAACAATTTAGACAATTCCGTTGTGCTTGTACGGTGCTCCACATTTCTAGAGTTTTACCAACATAAACATTCTAAATAACAAGAAAACAATACAAACCTGCCAAGGCAATGAACAATCGTGACATGTCATTCTCTTCCACTGGTAACATTGTTGTTCGACTGTCTCGAAATAGTCTTTCATATTCAAAGCCTTCTATAAAGGAACTGTTACCAAAAACAGCTTGGAACTCATTAACATTATGTCGAAGATTTTCAGATGAAAATACCTGGAAGAAAAGAAAGGAGTTTTTCAAATCAAGATACAAAGAGATATCCCTTAATTCAAACTTTTATTTATATATTTATTTATTCATTCATTTATTTATTTATTTATTTATTTATTTATTTATTTATTAAATGCTTTATTTTACATGGTGGAACTCAGGCTATGAAGCCTGCTGTTCTATCCAACCTGCATTCAAGACGTGACAACTTATTTTCTTAAAAAGTTTTTCCAACTACAGTGATCTTGTAACTAATTTAGTATGTACGGTAGGTTTAAAAAATTTATATTCCTTCACTGCTTAGTTGTTATATACATCTACTCCAATGCAAGCTCTATACTTTCAAACATCCCTTTCTTATGGTGGTGGTGGTGGTGATTTTTGTTTTAAAAGGAAGTACAAATAGGTAACCATCCTCTCAGAACAAATTAAATGGAAATAGAAATCGATGTTAAAAATAGAGGAAGCCATACAAAAGATAAAGAGCTGTAAAGCAGCAGGAGTGGATGAGGTAACTACAGAAATGATAAAAGCAGCAGGACCAATACGGCTACAGTGGCTGTATAGATAATTTAGAATAATCTGGAGAAAGAAAGAGATCCCAGAAGAGTGGGGAAAGTGTTTAACACTAGAACAGTGGAAGGGGTCAAAATGACACCCACCATCAATTTTTCTTTAATAATGTGCGCACTCTTACATCGTTCCTCTTCAAATATCTTGGCTTTTTATAGCTTTTGACCTATTTATGGTAATGTATTGAAGCCAGCAAAATATTTACATTTGCACAGATTTTTTATATGGCATACCCTAGACAGCGGAAGGGGTCTTTTTGACATCTGTGCAATTCCTTATTACATCAGAGCAGTTTTGACTGTCAGGCAACAGTGTGTACCCGAGAAAGCTTCTCAGATTTCTCCGTTCCGACGAGAAATTAACCCGAGCTGAGCGCCTGCCAGCCAACAGGTTTACTCCTGTCTCTGGAATATGGGACAAATTTGTGGGAAATGGCTGTCCCTATTATTACTCAAGTGAAAATATAACAGTAGACAAACAGTTACTTCCCAGCAAAATTAGGTGCTGATTTACCCAATTTATGAAAAACAAGTCCGACAGTATGGACTTGGTTTGCTGTAGATGTGGCCAAAAAATACATTCGCAATACCTTTACATACTTTTGTGAGGTCGACACGCGTCCAGATAAGTAGCTACTGGGGGGAGTACATCGTGCTTCGCCTCATGGAGACATTTCTGAGCCAAGGAAGAAAAAAATAAATAAAAAATATAAAAACCTTCCTCGGTGGGAACAATCAACCCCATTTGTCGTGAAATCTCTATTGATATGAAGTCCAAGTCTGAATTATACTCCACAACCATCTTGCGATAGACTTGGAACACACCTTGCGCCTTGACGGTGTACCAAGGCAACATGAACAAGAACATCCTTCTTATCACACTGCATGCTCATGAAACAATGAGCACAGAACAAAAAAAGAAGCCAGAAACTGTATCATTCTACAATGGCATGAAACACAGGGTAGATGTGGTCGACCAAATGCCTAGTAAATAAAGGCTGCATGCATGGGGTGGCCAATGCATGTCTTTTACAATATCCTAGAGAACTAACAGCTATCGATGCTTGGGTCATTTACAAGCAAGTAACGGGTAGGAAGAAAAAAGTGGAAGAAGTTCATTCTCCAGCAGCCAAGCGAACTAACAAGCCAGGACGAGCAAAGACAACAACAACAACAACAAGGAGTATGTAGGACCGTGTCCATCCATAAGGTGGATGTAGTGCCAAGTTGGTCTGTGTAAAGGCAACAAGTCTAGCGATGTCTGCATCAAGTGCCTCAAAGCAGTGTGCAGAAAATGTGCACGAAAAGTAGTCGAGCGCAAAATGTTACTAGGTTGTTTTAATTTTCCTTAAAGTATTTCTGAAAATTTATCATTGTTACAATGTTACATGTTACATTGTATCACTATGGTGTGGTGGTAGGTAGTTGTGTGGCGGTAAAGCTCCCTCAAACTGTGTAATTTCAGTGTGTTATACCTTGTGTATGCAGCTAGAAAGGTATGTACTTTTAACAATTAGCATTTTACTATCAGACTGATAAATACGTGTGCATCGAAATTCTGAAAGAACAATAAAATTCCAAATAAAGTGAGTACGGATTGTGTAGGTTAGATGTAAACAAAGAGTAGTGAATGCACTGTTACCAACAGACAATATCAAACTAAGGGAGTACTATCGCCGTTGAACTATCGATTCACCGTTTCGCAAGTTCTCCGCTATGAATTCATGTGTAAAATGTGGTAAAACTATTGGCAAACGGAATAGTTCACAGAAAATTAAGTGCAGAGCATGTCAGGGTTGGTACCACAGCAAATGTGTTGATTTAACAGAACAGGATGTGGACATTATAGAAACGGAGGGACGGTTATGGAAGTGTAAGACATGTCACGTTGTAGCCAGTGGTGATAAAGCCCAGGCGCCATCTGTTAGTGATATCTACCAACTACTAGCTGAGTTGAAGAATGAAGTAGCGAAAGTAAAAACAGAGATGAAAAGTGTAAAGACGGAACTAGAGAACGTGAAAATAAAGAACATGGAAACTGAACGGGAACTGGGCAAGAGTTTAGAATTAACTCATGAGAAACTTGACACCGCCGCGGAGCTAATTAAGCAACAATCAAAAGAAATAGCGCTGTGCTTAGAAAACATGGACAAACTAAAAGAAGAGAACCTTCAACTTAAAACGCAGCTTAACAATGTAACATTGCAGCTTGACGATTTAGACCAGTATGGTAGGAGGAATTCCATCGAAATTCATGGAATTCCTGAAACGAAAACAGAAGACACCCTGGAATTAGTGAAGGTGTTAGGTCGAGCATTGGACATTGAAGTGAACAACGAAATGATCGACACCTGCCACAGATTAAAGAAACAACCCAATCAGTCTTCAGCGGGAATCATTGTGAAGTTTGTGCGGAGAACAGATAAAGAAAACTTTATTCGGAGACGTAAAGTGAAGGGGAATCTGAACGCATCCCAGATTGGCTTTCCAAGTAATGGAATAATCTACATAAACCAGAACTTAACTCCTTATCGTAAGAAGATTCTTGGACATGCGCGCAGACTGAAGAATGAGAAGAACTACGCGTATTTGTGGGTTGATCCTTCAGGCAACATAAAGCTTCGCAAGCGGGAAGAGGACCAGTATGTGTATAATCTGAAAACACTTGAAGACGACAGTAGGTTAAACTAAAATGACTTATCTCTCAAACTCATAATGGACTCTAATATAATTTCTATTTATTATCAGAATGTGAGAGGACTCAACACCAAACTAAATGAATTTTGCGTAAATAGTACCGATTCAGAACATGATGTATTGTTAATTTCCGAGACATGGTTAAGTAGTGACGTCAGCAATAGTGAACTCTTGGATAATAGGTATAATGTATATCGTAGAGATAGAATGGGTACCAAGAGGGGAGGAGGGGTACTTATTGCTGTCAATCAGGAGATCATGTCACAGCAACTACATTTAAAATTTAAGGATATTGAGGCAGTATGTGTTAAAATAGTGTTGCACCATCATACATACTACATTGTATCTGTATACTTTCCACCTGCCAGTGATCTAGAAACATACTTAACATTTTATAATTTATTTGAAACTAATGAAAAACTTCAAAGCCAGGATATCATACTTGTAGGCGATTTCAACCTTCCATTAATAGTTAGTTCAGATTATGATATGTTAAATGGTGGAATCGCATACAAGTCCCTAGCTAATTTTATGTCTCTGTATCAATTGAAATCTCTCAATAATGTTTTGAATGTTAATGATAGAACTCTTGATCTCGTTTTAACTAATGTAAGTGGTGTTACTGTGAGTAGAGAGCAATATCCGTTAGTCCCAGAAGATCCACACCACCCTGCACTAACAATTCTTCTAGAACCAAGAGGTGAACATGATCGAATAAAGCAAACTCGTACTATAGCGTATGATTTTCAGAAAGCAAATTTTCTTGGTATATATAACATGTTTCGAGAAACGGACTGGTCTGAGTTGGAAAAAATTGAAGATGTAGATGAAGCAGTAGTAGATGAAGCAGTAGAACATTTTTTCGTGAAAGTAAATTCTGTATTTGAAGTCACGGTCCCCAAAAGAGCATTTTTTTGGAGAACTAAATACCCGGTTTGGTTTACTTTGGAAATAATCCATAATATTAAGTTGAAAGAATTGCATAGAAGACAACAAAAATTTTCTGATCATAGTAAACATATATATAAACAACTCAGAAAATATGTTAAAACCTTAATCAACAAAGCGTACAATCATTATATCTCTGAAATTCAAAACAACATCACGAAAGATACTAAATCATTCTGGAATTTTATTAAAAATAAGTGAACTCAAAAAGATCCACCCTTACAGAGTATGAAACTTAATAACATAACGTTAGATAATAGTCAATGTATTTCCAATGGTTTTGCAACGTTCTTTAAATCTGTTTACTCTTCTTCTCCACCTTCTTACGCTATTCCTGATACACCGCGATTACTGGTAAACGATTCCCTAGGAGTAGAATTTATAACCACAAGTCAATATAAAGCAGCTATTATGAAATTAAAGTCCAAAAAATCATGTGGCCCTGATGGGATACCTCCCTACATCCTAAAAGCATGTTCTGAAGTGTTACTCATTCCTCTTCTGAGACTGTATAATTTGATACTTAAGAAGCAGACATTTCCCAAAGCCTGGAAAATATCGAGAGTTTGTCCAATCTTTAAATCTGGGGACAATAAGATGATTGAGAATTATCGACCTGTCTGTATTTTATGCGCTCCGTGCAAAATCCTAGAACAAATTTTATATTGTCGTATTTTCACTCATGTAAATATCAGCATGGCTTTATGCCTGGTAGATCAACAATAAGCAATCTTGTTAATTTTGCACAGTATTCTTTTAATGTTCTACGTAGGCAGGGAAATGTTGATGTAATTTACTTGGATTATTCGAAAGCCTTTGACAAAATTGATCACGATATTTTATTGAAAAAGCTCTCTGAATTTGGAATGACTTCGCCAATGCTATCACTGATTTCATCCTACCTTAGAGACAGGCAACAGTATGTAGCATATCGCAATTGTAATTCAGACAATTTTTCTGTCTATTCTGGTGTTCCACAGGGTTCAAACCTGGGTCCGTTGCTGTTTAACGTTTATGTCAATGATCTCCCATCTAAGGTTGTTTTCAAACTGCCTTTTATATGCGGATGATGTAAAACTTTACAAAGAAATAAAATGTGATGGAGACATCGACAAACTACAAAGCGATTTAAATCAATTATACGAATGGAGTATAGAAAATAATTTATATTTCAATATAAAGAAATGTTGCTTCATGAAAATTACACACGGAAAATTCCCTAAAGAACACGTGTACTCTATCAACAAGGAATTACTGACGCAGGTTAATTCAATTAATGATCTAGGAGTACGCATCACAAACAATTTGTCGTTTAACCCACACATTTATGACGCAATTAATGATGCCTACAAAAAACTGGGCTTCTTAATCCGACACACCAGAGACCTGAATAATATCCAAGCCCTCACACTTTTGTTCAACACACTTGTGAGGTCCAAACTTGAGTACGCGTCGGTAATTTGGTCCCCCATTTATAAATCTTATCAAAACCATGTGGAGAAAGTTCAAAAACGTTTCTTACGTTATCTTTACTTTAAAAAATATAACAGGTTTGTTCCTAGCGGCATAATTCACTATAACGATCTCCTGAAAGAATTTAACTTCACTTCATTATTAAACAGACGTATAATAAATGATCAAAAATACCTCCATAGAGTTATCAATAATGTGGTAGATAACAGTTACTTTCTACAACAATTCTCGTTCAATACCCGGAAAGGAAGTTTAAGACACAGACATCTCTTGTTTCTTCCGATTTCTAAAACAGTATTTTATAGAAGCTCACCACTGTTCAGAATGTGCACTACTTATAACGTCACAGTCCATAAATATCCTGATACTGATCTAGACTTTGCTGTTAGATACAATTATTATGTAAAATTATTGAAGAAGGCACACAGTTAAAGTAATGCTGGGCACTTTGAGTTCAGTTCACTATTTCTGAAGGTTTACCTTATAGGTGTATATATGTACTATACTATATTTATACATATTTCTTGGTTAATTTGTGTTTCATTTTAGTGTTTTATTTTATTTAAATTTATATGATTTAAAGATAAAGAAAATGTAGGGAAAACTGAAATCTTTTTATATGTCAGTTGCTTTAACGGGTGTCAGTCTAAGATTGGAGTTATTTCTCTTGTAGATACTAATTCCTAATTTATTTTAAATTTATGTATTTCTACTTTTTAATTAATTTTTAGATATTAAGTATTTTAGGTCATAAGTCCACTTCGAACCTGAAAAAATCTACTTTTTTATTAATTTTTAGATATTAAGTATATTCAAACTTGAAAAAGTATTAATGTACTGTAAATTCCGTTTGCTACTCTACTTGTTAATAATGTTGTATATTTTTATTTTTAGATATTAAGTTCTTTCTGACATTTGTTATTTTTAATAATTAATGCACAGTGACTAAGCCACCTGTAATTGGAGAAACATCTCTGTTGGTGGTATGAAATAAATAAATAAATAAATAAATAAATAAATAAATAAATAAATAAATAAATAAATAAATAAATAAATAAATGTGGACGACTGACTAACGAAAGGTGTTTAATTGATTAATTTTGCGAAAACTCCTTAGAGAAATAAAAAACATGATGCAGTTGTTTGTGATTGTTCATGTGACCATCAGTCATATAAAAGTTCCATATATTAAAGTCACGTCTTTGTGTATAAAATAAATTTGTGGTAAAACTGTAGAAAAAAAAAAAAAATTTAGTGATTTCTAATTTGAATGTTTCCAAGCATTTCTTATGGTGGGTCAAAATGACCCCTTGCCACTGTTCTAGGAACGTAAGATTCTCAGCCATTCTAGTGTTAATTAGGCCCAATATTTTAAAAAGGTGATAAAAAGGAATGTAATAACTACAGAGGGTTCACCCTTATTGCCCATGTAGCTAAGATCTTTGAGAGGGTATTGGAAGGAAGACTGAGGAGGAAGCTAGGAGAAATGGAAGAAGAACAGTATGGTTTTCAGAAAGACAGATCAATGTTTGACCTGATCTTTACATTAAGACATATGATGGAGAAAAGATGGAAGTTTGGAAAAGACATGGTGATAACATTTATTCGTATTGAGAAAACTTATGACAGCGTGCCCAGACAGTTGGTATGGGACACATTAAGGTAAAAACAAGTTAACAGAGTGGAAGTGTACATTATAAAAGCTATATACAAAAATTGTGTTAGCAGTGTGAAGACTAGTCTAGGAAAAACAAAATGGTTTAAAGTTGAAACTGGTCTCCAGCAGGGAAGTATACTTTCCCCCATACTACTCATCATAGTTATGGATGAAATTCATAAAAACATTAAACAGAGATTGGGAAGACAGGCAACAAAAGCCATGTTGTTTGCAGATGATATAGTGATATGGGGTGAGGATGAAACGGATGTGCAAAAAGAAACAGATGTATGGAATCTTTTTTTTACAAGTTGCTTTATGTTGTACCGACACAGGTAGGTCTTGTGGCGACGATGGAGCAGGAAAGGGCTAGGAGCGGGAAGGAAGCAGCCGTGGCCTTAATTAAGGTACAGCCCCAGAATTTGCCTGGTGTGAAAATGGGAAACGACAGAAAACCATCTTCAGGGCTGCCAACAGTGGGGTTCGAACCCACTATCTCCCGAATACTGGATACTGCCCGTACTTAAGCAACTGCAGCTATCGAGCTCGGTGATGTATGGAATCAAGATATAGGAAAATTTGGGATGAAAGTAAGCACAGAGAAAAGTAAAACAATAGTGATGACAAGGGGAAGAAAGGAGGGAAGGAAGAGGAAAGAAGAAACTGAATGGGAAATATCTGGAAGTGCTTCAAAGTTTCAAGTAGTGGGGAAGTGTGATCACAGAAGAAGGAAAGATAACTGAGGAAATTGGGAAAAGAATACAACAAGCAAACAGCTTCTACCACAGAGTGTAAGGGGTATTTTGTGGAACCAAGATGTCCTGAAGAAATGTAAGAAAGTATTATATTCAACCTATTATGAACCCATACTAACTTATACAGCTGGATCGTGGACTACAACAAAACGAGAGGAGAGTAGAATACAGGTAGCGGAGATGAAACTCCTACGAGGTATCGAGGGCAAGACCAGAAAGGATAGAATTAGAAATGAAGAGATAAGGAAAAGGACAGGAATCTTGAAACTTCAAGACAGGATAGAAACAACAAAGCTAGTATGGGCATATGATGAAAATGGGAGAAGAGAGAGTGCCAAAAAAAAGTTTTTCAGAGAAGTTACCAGGAAAGTTTTTTTTAACTATTTGCTTTACGTCGCACTGACACAGATAGATCTTATAGTGACGATCGGACAGGAAAGGCCTAGGAATGGGAAGGAAGTGGCCGTGTCCTTAATCAAGGTAAATGGGAAAGCACGGAAAACCATCTTCAGGGCTGCCGACAGTGGGGTTCGAACCCACTATCTCCTGGATGCAAGCTCATAGCTGAGCGCCCCTAACCGCACGGCCAACTCGCCCAGTTTAACAGGAAAGAGACCACGTGGAAGACCCCGAAAGAGACGGACAGATTCAGTGTGAGAGTGCATAGAGAAGAGGGGAGGAAAACCAGAAGATGTACTTAAAAAAGGAGAAGAGTGGTGGAAAGACAGGCAGCGATGGAGGTCCTTGATTCAAAACCCGACCCGGGAAGCTGGAAATGGGAAATGATTATGATGATGATAAGAAATGAAAATAAAATAAAACTATGTATTACGTGGAGAAATTTGAAAATGAATTAAAAATGGAACAAAAAAATTATTTTATTAAACCAAAATGGACACGTAACACTTTAAATGTATATGTCCCCACTTAATCCACTCTCACACGCAAAGCAAATGATGAGATTAGCAGGATTCTCATCACCACCTAGTAGGAGTTTGAGTGTCTCCTACAGTACATGTTACTAATCTCATGATTAGACCCATATTGAAATTTGCTATAATATGCTTACAAAATTGTGATTTTTTATTCCACCTTTTCAATACAAATGGTTTTATGTTGTTAGATCACAATGCTACAACACTATTTTATAGGGACATGTTTCGCTTGAATTTCAAGCATCCTCAGCCTATATAATCATCTCAAGGTTAAGACCTGTCATATTTGATTTTCTTTGAAATTTGTGCTTCATTATAATTCTAAAATTAAATAATAAAATATATAAACATAGGAATAACTGTTATTTCTAAAGATATTGACGTCCAAAACACACTATCTTCAAATGTTCAAAGTTTGGCTAAAATTGATTTCTCAAGGTTCTAGTTTATTAAAAACCAATTGTAATTTGACCTATGTTAAAATTTGAGTCGTAATTATTGTTAAAACTTATTGGTGCCTGAAGATTAAAATCTTTTGTATTGAAAAGGTGGAATTAAAAAAATCACAATTTTGTAAGCATATTATGTCTCCTACAGGCCGAGGTTCCGTCTTAAGCCAGAGAGATCCGCACACTCCATAAGTATATGGGCCACTGTGAATTTGGCACCACATGAACACACTGGGGGTCTTTCCTCTTTAGGTCTTCCATGACCTATCCTCAGCCCACACAAAAACTACAGCCTATCTTCATGATGGCTGGAAAGAGGACCAACACATGGCAGCTGTCCTCTTAATTGTTCTCAGCTTGTTGGGAGTTCGGATAGCTAGCCAATCCGATTCCCAGGATACCGAGATGGTTTGACACAGCTCAGAACAAATATCCCTAGCAGGCACATTCACAGGTCTAGGTGGTAAAAGTAATGCTTCTTTTGCAACTCGATCTGCAAGTTCATTTCTCACAATCCCAATATCGCTTGGAAGCCACGCTAAAGTGATCAGCATCGCACAACCTGGTTAGATGGCAAAGAACTCCGCAGTATACATGCTACCGACATTGGGAAGTGAGATCTTCATGCTAATATTATTGGAGATGAAAGAGCATCCAACAGTTTCTCCTATATTAAAATCGTCCATGAAGACACACTGCACATTCGGATACTAGTGAATGAAGTCCTGGAAATACCTCCGATGAACAGAGGCATCCACAGTCACCTTGGATTCACGGAGTACATCTAGCCATATAATCGGCCACGGAACTAGCCACGGAGGTACCTCGCTAGGGGTCTGCTCAATACAACCACAGATAGCAACACCAAACTCATGACACAAGCTATAAATTTGAATCCCTAACTGTTGTGTGGCGTTTAGTCGATTTTCGTACTTCTGGTGGTATTGGGTATTGAAGAGGCATTGATAGCTAGGATGCTGCAGCACTTCACAAATTTTGACAGTGTACATGAGGAGTATCTGCTGCTGTCTTCTTCATAAAGATGGAACATTGAGCATGTAGGCTGAGAATGGAGCAAGTACAGAAAGCTCCAGTTGCCAACCTAACTACACTACGGTGTACACTATCTAAAAGGTTCAGCACAGTTCTTGATGCTGAACCATATGCCATGAAGTGGCGCTGAGAAACTTAAGCATGTTAAGTCTCTTCATGCAAGCAACCTTCAACTGACAGATGTGGGGCTGCCACGTCAGTCACTTATCAACATGGACACCCAGAAACTTGCAGGTGTCTACCACTTTTAGGACATTGATTCACAAGCAGAGTCCTGGTTCAGGATGCACAAACTGACTTCGATAGAAATGTACATGTGAGGTTTTCAGTGCTGAAAAATGAAAACCATGTTGCAGGGCCCAATTTTCGACTCCGTTAATAGCTCGGAGTAGCTATCTCTCAGGAACTGCCATCCTTCCAGAGCTGAAATATAGAGTTAAATCATCTACATACAGCAATAGAATGACTGTGGCCAAGGAGGGGCAAGTATGCCATTGATGGAGACCACAAACAGTGTAACACTCAGTAAAGATCCCTGGAGTACTCAATTTTCTTGGACAAACACTGAAAAAATGCATTCCATATTCAGACTTGAAAGAGTCAGAGACACATGAAATTCTCAATAAATATATGTAGATTTACCCAAAATCCCCACTAGAGTAGGATGGAGATAATCCTATGCTGGCAGGTAGTGTCGTAAGCCTTTTCCAGGTCAAAAAACACGGCGACTAAGTGCTCCTTCCAAAGAAAGGCCTCGTGAATGGTGCTCTCTAGTCTAACCAGGTAATCGGTGGCTGGCCAATGAGAGGAAAAACCACACTGGTAGTTAGTCAGGAGACCTATCTCTTCCAGAACCCACATAGGAAAGCCAATCTTGCTGGCAAATGTCTCAGTGTGTGAATTTTTGAGAATCTCTATCATTGCGACATTATTTCTCTGCTTTGTGAAGGGCATATTCTTCTGTTGGTCTAAGAGTTTATTGTTTCTCTAAGTAGTTCATCTTTCACATAATAGATTGCAGCAATTTTGTTTCAAGCTTTGTGTGTTGGTTTATTCCATTTCAGGATCCGCTTTTGTTGTCCTTTGGGGTTTTTTGTGTACAACGGAGCGAAAAAATGGAGGCCTCTATTTGTGGCATGGCATTTTTAGGTTACCAAAATATCTTCTCCAGTTTTAGACCTTTTTATGTGAGTCTTCACTCTTGTTGCATTTCCATTTCCATCTTATGCTACATTGTTTTGTCTCGTTTACTGTGCAACCATATGCCAGGAAGCACCACTTGTACAATTTGCTCAATATTCTTTGCCTTTTGCTTTCCATGTTTTGTGTTATTGAGAACACTGGTGTGATTTTCAGTTGTAGTTTGACTAGTTTTGTTCTTACGGTAGCTGTTGAATTTAGATTTTAGATCTATGAAATTACTGTTTCAACATGCCGAAGCAAAGGTGTAATTTCAACAGCAACATAAAAAGTTAATTTCCTTTTATCACTGGTAGTGGAGAAACTGTAGAATGCACATTGTGCAAATCAAAATTGGATATTGAACAGAACATGGCGGACGGTCTGACATTGTGAATCATGTTATAACAAACAAACATCGCATGAGCGTTCAAATGAAAAGTGTAAATAAAAGTATGAGGACTATCAAACTATAAAAGTGGTGACTGAAAGGGACAGGCAGTTGGCAGCACAAGAAACTACTTTCGCATACTACAGCGCAATGCATAAGCATAGTTTTAGGTCAATGGACTGCACCACTACAGTTGTTAGGAAACTACTCAATCCAAAATTCACGTGTAGGCATACAAAATGTACAAAATTTAACGCAATAATTTCTAATGTTATTGCTTCCTACGCAGCTCAGCAGGTTTTTAATGAACTGCAATGTCCTCGATTCATTTCAATATTGATCAATACATCTAATCATTTGGTTTTGAAGTTGGTTCCTCTCTTTGTGAGACATTTTTGGTATCATGGTGAAAGTGCTTGAACTGGTTAATTTATCTGTAGGAACTTCAGATTTTCTTCAGAACTATGTGTTGGATGTTTAAAAAAAAATATGAACTTGAGCAAAAGGTAAAGGTACTGTTGATAATACACTGACTGACAGAGCAAATGCAACACCAAGAAGGAGTGGTCAGAACTTTATGCCAATTGCAGGGTAGACTGACGTCACTGAGGTATGCTCATGATGTGAAATGCGCCGCTGTGCTGCGCACGTAGCGAACGATAAATGGGACACGGCGTTGGTGAATGGCCCACTTCGTACCGTGATTTCTCACCCGACAGTCATTGTAGAACGTGTTGTCGTGTGCCACAGGACATGTGTATAGCTAAGAATGCCAGGCCGCCGTCAACGGAGGCATTTCCAGCAGACAGACAACTTTACGAGGGGTATGGTGATCGGGCTGAGAAGGGCAGGTTGGTCGCTTCGTCAAATCGCAGCCGATACCCATAGGGATGTGTCCACGGTGCAGCGCCTGTGGCGAAGATGGTTGGCGCAGGGACATGTGGCACGTGCGAGGGGTTCAGGCGCAGCCCGAGTGACGTCAGCACGCGAGGATCGGCGCATCCGCCGCCAAGCGGTGGCAGCCACGCACGCCACGTCAACCCCCATTCTTCAGCATGTGCAAGACACCCTGGCTGTTCCAATATCGACCAGAACAATTTCCCATCGATTGGTTGAAGGAGGCCTGCACTCTCGGCGTCCGCTCAGAAGACTACCATTGACTCCACAGCATAGACGTGCACGCCTGGCATGGTGCCGGGCTAGAGCGACTTGGATGAGGGAATGGCGGAACGTCGTGTTCTCCGATGAGTCACGCTTCTGTTCTGTCAGTGATAGTCACCGCAGACGAGTGTGGCGTCGGCGTGGAGAAAGGTCAAATCCAGCAGTAACTGTGGAGCGCCCTACCGCTAGACAACGCTGCATCATGGTTTGGGGCGCTATTGCGTATGATTCCACGTCACCTCTAGTGCGTATTCAAGGCACGTTAAATGCCCACCGCTACGTGCAGCATGTGCTGCGGCCGGTGGCACTCCCGTACCTTCAGGGGCTGCCCAATGCTCTGTTTCAGCAGGATAATGCCCGCCCACACACTGCTCGCATCTCCCAACAGGCTCTACGAGGTGTACAGATGCTTCCGTGGCCAGCGTACTCTCCGGATCTCTCACCAATCGAACACGTGTGGGATCTCATTGGACGCCGTTTGCAAACTCTGCCCCAGCCTCGTACGGACGACCAACTGTGGCAAATGGTTGACAGAGAATGGAGAACCATCCCTCAGGACACCATCCGCACTCTTATTGACTCTGTACCTCGACGTGTTTCTGCATGCATCGCCGCTCGCGGTGGTCCTACATCCTACTGAGTCGATGCCGTGCGCATTGTGTAACCTGCATATCGGTTTGAAGTAAACATCAATTATTCGTTCGTGCCGTCTCTGTTTTTTCCCCAACTTTCATCCCTTTCGAACCACTCCTTCTTGGTGTTGCATTTGCTCTGTCAGTCAGTGTACATCCAATTAATGAATTAAGATCTATTTATGGGGAGTACAAACACCTTTTTCTGCAGTTACTATAGAAATCTTTCTCCAACAGCCATCGACGATGTTCCTATTGGAATGACCTTTAATTCGCTTATCTCATATCGGAGAATTGTTGAATTTTTGAAATCAAATACTAGATATGGTATCCATCGTTAACAAAATGTCAAACACACTCAACACGAAAATCAACAGCCTGAGCGGCAGGTTGTCTGAAACCAGAATGAACTACTCATTCTGGTAAACATCTGAGTCAGACTACCAGTGCGCAGGTGCATTATGGCCAGTCCCGCTTGGCAACGAAGGATATACTTATGCCCACTCGGCGCCGACTGTCTGACTCAGAAAACCAGCGTGCATCTTGGACGTACCCTTAAACGCGTGCGGAAGTGCAAAGCACCGGCGGCTCGTTGCTATGCGACAAAATACGGCAAATCTACCGTACTGTCCGAAACTACCTCTGTGTCCGAAATTGCCCCGTTTGATGGTACACCTCTTCTGTGATGCCTAGACAATCTACGACAGCTAATGGTGGAGCTGTTGAGGATCCAAACAGCCTTCGGGCTGAGGACTTAATATACACATACTATATAACTGTTTGTTTTCAATTTACAATGCTATATTATACACGCACAGAATATACTCGAAAAGCCTTTTCTAACATCACTGCTTCTAAGTGACAATGCACTTTTGGCTATCTGGATCACTTCGTTAACACTTACATCCAATAAACACCGCCAAAGAAAGAGTATCACATAACACACACTGTGGAAGTAAACCGTTCTTGAATAGATTCTGTAACACGCTTATTTTAAGTAAAAACTTGTTCTAGATAATAAGTCACAAGAAAGACGTATACAGGGTCTTTCTTATAGCTTGTTCCGTGTGTCAGGGGAACATGCATGGAAGGCGATAGCACGGCCGGGTGACTCATTTGCCGAGTGATATATTGCTTCATGACCGGCTAAGATGATCTAATGCAGTACATGGTAGTGATAACCATTGCTTCACAGCAACAGTTCAGTTCAACATCTGCGGTACTTATAGTGTGTTCAATGCGTTCGCTTTAAAATAGCATAGTTTCTGCAGGAATACTAATCGTGTGTTTAACGAGTGATATACAGGGTGAAGCGAAATTTGTGCACTTGGGCGTCGCAGCGCGACTCCTCATATGCCAGCAATAAAAAAAAGGTCTCTCACAAAAGTTCATCCTGCGTGTATATCCGGCAGAAAAAGAACGTTGAAGAGTGGCAATCTGGCAACACTGTAACCACATGTAGGGTAACTACCTCTGTCAGCACATACTAGTCGTGCTGAATAGTTGGTGCAGTGGATAGAGTTTTGCGTTCGCATGCAGGAGGTCGAGAGTTCGATTCTGGGTTGAGGCGCACTTTTTTATTTTCAAAAATCCATCGGACATTACATACTGTAATAGAGTAAGACACCGTTTCTTAGGTCACATGCATCCTACATTTACAAAATGTAGTAACACTGAACACATTGTAATGCATCTAGTAGATGAAGTGGTGCGAATAAATTCACGCCCACGATGTGGAAAGGGTGTCTTTCAAAGCTGACCAATGAAAACGAATGTTCGTTCATTTCTAGGATTGTAGTATGTAAGTGCAAATGGTTTCTAGATGACCCGCTGCATTCGCTGTTGACGATTAAGATGCCAGATACCATACCACCTGGACTAAATTTACGATATAAAAAACATACGCCTCAAACCAGGATCGACTCCCTCGACCTCCTGCATGCCAACCCAAAACTCTAACCACTGCACCAACTGTACAGCCCGACAAATATGTGGTGACAGAGGTAGTTACCCTACATGTGGTTACAGTGTTACCAGATTACCACTATTCAACGTCCTTTTTCTGCCGGATATACACGCAGGACGAACTTTTGTGAGAGGCCTTTTTTTATTGCTGGCATATGAGGAGTCGCGCTGCGACGCCCGAGTGCACGAATTTCGCTTCACCCTGTATACAGTAGAACAGCGTGTATTCATCGTGTTGTGCTATGCGAAGCATTCTTCTTATATAGAATGCCGCTTTCGAATCATTTGCAAATTTCCTGGCATCCTCCCTCCCCATAGGAGAACGGTACATAAATTAGTACCGGGCAAGTTGGCCATGCGGTTAGGAGCGTGCAGCTGTGAGCTTGGATCCGGGAGATAGCAGGTTCGAACCCCACTGTCGGCAGCTTTGAAGATGGTTTTCCGTGGTTTCCCATTTCCCACCAGGCAAATGCTGAGGCTGTACCTTAATTAAGGCCACGGCCGCTTCCCATTCCTAGGCCTTTCTTATCCCATTGTCGCCATAAGAACTATCTGTGTCAGTGCGACGTAAAGCAAATAACAACATAAATTAGTAAAGAAGTTCCGCACCACCGGGTATGATCTTAACAAAATATCATGCAGGAGACGAACCGTTTTAACACTGGAAAAGCTTGACAAAATAAGAGCTCTCTTGGGAAGAACTCCAACAAAATCCCTGTCGCTTCTGCCCATAAAGCAACAAAACTGTTAAAAGCAAAACCATAAAAACCAACCCCTGCCCAATATTTAAGAGGACCTGACAGTTTCGTTAGGGTTCGGTATTGTAACTGATTGCTTCAGTCAGTTCACGATGGGTGCGTTGACCCAGAATTTTTATGTTATAGTGATGAAGCATGGCTACACTTAAGTGGCTATGTAAATAGTCAAAGCAATCACTACTGGTGTGCAGAAAATCCCCAACAGCTGCATGTCCGTCCACTTCATGATGTAAAAATAGGAGTTTGGTGCGCAACAAGTGCTCACAGAATTATAGGGCCTATATTTTTCTGCGTAACAATAAATGCTGATCAATATATAGACCTCATTCTCAGTCTATTCCTTCAAGAGCTGACGGAAGAAGAAAGGATTAATGGTTACTTTATGCAAGATAATGCAATGGCACACACTACTAATCGGTCTATGGAGGTAATACAGGAAGTTTTCGAAGATCGTGTGGTTAATTATCTCCCTAGATCTCCTGATTAAAATCCCTGTGATTATTACTTGTGCGGAATGCTGAAGGGAAAAGTGTATGTGAACAACCCTCACACAAAAGAAGAACTACAAGAGAACATTACACAAATTATTTCAAACATCACGCGGGCTGAGATTCGCAGAGTGTCTGCAAACCTATTTACGAGGTGTCAGGCGTGTTTGACGGCTGAGGGATAACATTTTGAACATTAAATGTAATGCCAGGTAGGTTTTAGACTAATAGTTTCACTAGAAATGGATTTCTATGAGTGTGAACTGCCGTAAGTAGTGAAGAGGTAAAACGTGCATTATTTATAAACTTATAACCCTTGACTATACCGGCTAGCGACAGAGTGTCATTGCACCGTCCGTGCCGTGCTTTGAGTGGTGCTGCAGAACCAGCTAAAAAAAAGACCCTGTATATGAAATCAATCCCTTTTACATGCATCACAGAAAAAAAAAGTATGTTACAGTAGTTTTTACGCTTTATGATAAATGTAACGTAAAAAATGTTTTGTGTTATGCTATACAGTTTATACATTTTATAACAAATTTGTGAATTATTATCATATGTATTTAATTATCAATTCACAATGACTATAGCTTATACTCAAAAGGCGCGCGCGCACGCACACACACACACACACACACACACACACACTTACAACAGTATTTTTTCAGTCTTTTCAACTCTTTTTCCAGTTCTTCTGTCTCTTCCTTAGCACTCTGCATAATACATTGTTTCTTCAATTCTATATGTTTTATTTCTTTTGCTGCTAACTTTCTTTAGGCTGTGATGTTATCTGTACTCTTTTTATATTTTTCTAAAGCTTCATTTCTCAATGTGGATGCATTTTTGGCTGCATGGATCATCTTTTCTTGAAACACTGACAGCTAATACTCCACCAGTTGCAGATACTGTATCATACACCAGATGCTGTGCAATCAAGCTATTTCATTAAGATTCTCTACTAGGCATTCTTTGTTTACTGAAAAACCTCTCTCTACAGTAGCATTGCCGTGAAACAAAACAAGTATCTTTTGTGCGAACTGGATCAGTTCTTTTGAAACATTGTGTTGAAAAGAGGCGGTGCTAAGAAAATCATCCAATCGATCGGTTTTGGGATCAAAGTTCTTGAGATACTTCACTACTTCTTCCTCTGATGAGAAATCTAAGTAATCTCGTTTTGTAATATCAGCTTCCATAGGAGATAATTGTTTTGTCTCAACAGGAACTTCTAATGTTGCAGTTACCCAGCAGGTCCTAATAGACGAATTGGTCATAATTGCAGGATTGAAGCAGCTGGCACCTCTAACAAACTTGAAAGCAAGAGGGCTTCTGACAAAAATCTTCATACAAATATCAACAAGAAATTTTCTGCAGTCTCCATAGAACTAAAGAACTTTCACATCTTTTATTCCCTTCCCTTTTAAAGCTGCTGAGACTGCAAATCCAATGTCAACAGCATGGAAGGGCTTGAGGTTTTCTGTTTTCATCAAATCAATCAAGAGAAGTTTATTACTAGTATTTGCTGACTCTAAAATCTAGTTATTTACAATTCTTCCCAACAGGTGTTCAAGCATAGTACTCAGACCAGAGAACATAAAAGGGAAAAGAGGATTATTACTCTGAGACTTGGAGAGACACTGTTCTAGTTCGAAGGAAACAGAACAAATGAATTCCAACTATGCTGGGAGCAAATCATTTCTTACAAAACTTTTTATAATTTCAAAGTTTTCTGATGCAGGAGGTTTTTCCTCAAAAGCATCAACATACTTAATATGTGGCAGCACTTCCACAGTTCTTTCAACAACTTTTGAGTTTTCGACGAATCTGATGGAGCAGAACTTCAGAGGAAACAGATGTGATCCTCATATGTAACTAGGTATCCAAGTTTATTCTTGTGCAACTTGAACTTCTTTGCAATTTTGCTGTCAAGAAACATGATTTTAAAAAGATCACTACAAATGCCAAAACGTCTAGCATAAGAATGGGTCACAACTTCTTGAGTAATAGCCGACAATATTTCTGCAGTAATAACTTCATCCTCGATGATAAAATTGTTAAGAGTGCTTCTAGGCACAACACAAGTATGCTTATCATTAACAACTGAAGTTAGCACTTCACAAAGTTCAGGTTTCACTAGAACAGAGTTTGTAGTTGAAGAAGCAGCATTCACAGGAACAGAGACTGTAGTTGCTTCCTTGACAGGTATCATATGAAACAGTTTTTTGCTGGAACTTGAAGCGTTTACTCTTTCATTGTGCCTTTTGCTTTTGGCATGAGTACTAACTGAAGACATCCCCATGTTGCTTTCCTCTTACTTTACTCACTGTCTCTGGAAATACGTGCAAAAAAAAAAAAAAAAAAAAATAAATAAATAAATAAATAAATAAATAAATAAATAAATAATGGATGAATTATATTATATGCACAATATAGGCTACTTGAAGTATAGCATATAATATAATGCATCAATTGTTATTATACTTGAAGTATTGCAAAAAGGAAGAATGCTATTTGCTATACGTCGCACTGACACAGATAGGTCTTATGGCGACGATGGGATGGGAAACCATAGAAAACCATCTTCAGGGCTGCCAACAGTGGGATTCGAACCCACTATTTCCCGGATGCAAGCTCACAGCGGCGCGCCCCTAACCGCACGGCCGACTCCCCCAGTAAAGGAAGAATGAAGTAAAGGGAACGGAAACTGAAAACAGTATTAGTAGAAAAGAGGAACTTGGTGACTATCTACAACACCAAGAAAGATGCTGGGCGATGAGGGCAACATGTCCGAACACCAGGTTATTAGAGAAAATCACAAGTTATTATTCTAGTAACTGTACTGTTACTACTGTACTACATAAGTATTACTTTTCAATAAAATCACTGTAAGTTATAATGCCAACCTAAACAATTATATTTATTACCTGGACATTTGAAGTGCAAATATCCAGGGTGGAATATGAAGAATGATATTATTTATTCCAATATATTTTATATCTTTTTCAGTATATGGTTCAAAATTCCAGTACATTTCCAATACCTATATTAAATTCCAGTATTTCCAGTATCAGTAGACACCCTGTTTTGTCAACAAAATTTTTGCCCTCTTTTTTCCTTAATTGCCCTTTCTCTCTCTCTCTTTTTTTTTTTTTTTTTTTTTAAGATGTCCTCTTTTTACATAAACATTATGTGGACATCCTACATTGGTGGCGACTTAAAGGTTACGCCTGCCGCACTAAGTCATCTGGGATGTGTGAGAACCTCTAATTTTATAAATGTGTCATAATTGTAATTATTTATTTCTGTCTGGCATTTTTCTTCACTCACATGAATATTTATGTATGGGAGAAACATACGCCTCTGCACTCCGACGAGAATACATTCGTTTTTATTTTTCCTTTCTTCTTTCCTCATTTTCATACTTTTACCTTATGGGCTTCTTTAATGTCGTTTACAAGCACATTATTGCACTGGTTGTCTATAACCCTTTATTGCTCATACTGCATATTTTGCCGTATATTTTCCTTGCAATTTGTCCTCCTTTTACATTATATTTCCCTCTTTTCATCTCTTTGACTGCTTTGGTAATGCCCCACTGCTGCCTTCGGGCTTTATTGCATGGGAGGACGGTGGAATAAATAAAAGAAGTATGATTGGGTCGGACTGTTTTAGAAGATTTGAGACATGTTGATATTATTATTTGATGTATCTTCATGGCCAGTATCGAATGCATTGCTCTGTGATCACTGCTGATTTTATGTAATTGCCAACTGTAAGATTGCTGGAATCTGGTTATATGTATGAGACCGTCGTGTATAGGCTTTATGAAATAAAGTGTACTCTTAACCCGAAGGTGACCCCCAAACATGTTACATTTAACTGCTAGAAGTTTTGTAAGTACTTTAATTTTGAGTTTGAGCAAATGTGTTCTTTTTTGTTTTATCTTTGAGCTTATGTTTCTGATCTATCTAGTATTTGCATCCCCTAGTTAGACATTTTATAAAAAAAAATTGTTTGTTCAGGGAAGGACGACCGGGTCTAGATTCCGACTGTCTATGTCTGCCCTGGTCAAAAATCTATGTTTATATTTCAACCTTTTTCCACTCACTACTACTATGCATGTTTCTAGTTTCTTGCAATGTTTATCTGCCTTCGCCTAAACTCTTTCTGGGTGGTCTGTTTCACAAGTCACCAGTTCAATATGCTTTCAAATAGCTTACAGAGACCATTTGTAAGGCATATTGGCCTATAATTATCCAGAAGCTTAGGATCTTAGGTGGCTTGGGATTTGTTATTACAATTCCCTCCCACCAATAAGAAGGAAACCCCACCTCACTCCATATTCCGTTGAATAGGATGAAGATATCCCCGAGACATCGGTCACTCAGATGTTTGTGCAACTGATTGCGGATTTTGTCTGACCCAGAAGCCTTGTCCCTGCACAGCGCGAGTGTACTCCGTGATTCACACTCTGTGAAAGGCATATTATAGGAAAACAAAAAACTTGAGGCAAATGAGAGGTAATGAGCCTCTGCCTCGCGCTTAATAGGCAGAAATGCAGGGTCGTATCTCCCAGAGCTGGACATATCTGCAAAATGCAACACAATGAGATCTGGAATGACTGATGGAATCGTAACTATATCACAATTAATGAAGATTCCAGGGACTAAGGCCATGTTCTGCACTCCGACAATGTAGCAGAGTTTGGTCCACACTTGTGATGACCATCATGGAAGACACAGACTTTTCCCAAGTAGCTTTCTTACGTTCTTGAATCAAGAACTGGGACTTTAGCACAGAGTCCCTTAAACACAATATGGTTCGCTTCCAATGATAATGCTTAAAAGCCTGTCGGCGATCATGTATGGCTGCTGCAATTTCCTCAGTCCACCATGGGATCTGCTTCCAGTGGAGATGCTGGATGAGGAAGGTATTGTTTCCTCTGCAGCAGCCAGAATTCCAGTTGTAATGGAACAAACATGGTCATCAACAGACTCCAGTACCTCATCGGTCATCAATGCGCGTTTCCAAAACTCTGGCCAATTTGCCCGCCGAAGTAATCAGCGCTTTGGTACTTCAGACTGTCTTTGATTCAAAAGAGTGCGAAATATTGGGAAATGGTCACTATTACAGAGGTCACCGTGTACTTACCACCATAACAGGGGAACTGGCGTACAGTTGGACTAGGTGACATCCAGGTGGGAGAAAGTGCTATATGGGCTACTGAAGTGTGTAATTTCCCCAGTGTGGAACACACACAGATTGATCTGGTTCCTCAATCGCTCGATAAGCCACCCTCCAGCAGAGGAATATGGAGAACCCCAGAGGGTGTTACAAGCATTCACATCTCTCAGCAAGAGGAAAGGAGAAGGTAAATGAGCAATCAAAACTTGGAGTTCATGAATGTGAAGATCGTAGTCCAGCAGAAGTACACACTGCACACAGTTGTCATTACAGGCAATGGAGCATGAATTGCAATTGCATCCAGCTGTATTGGTAGTGGCACTTCTTCACTGAAGATGTAGGATAGGACAAGGGTACAAATGCTCCACCCCCCCCCCCCCCCCAGTCGCCCCGCCATCCACAGCTACTCGGTCCTTGGCGTAAAGACAAAACCCTCTCATTGTCGTGACGTGTCCGTAGAAGTTTCTTATAGACGGACTATGGTGGACAAATTGGGATATCAATTGACATAACTCAGCTAGGCGACAAGTATAACTGTCATATGTAACAAATTTCATATCGACAAGTAATCAACATATAGTAACGTAGGAAAGGGTCCACCTATTCAATACACATGTGTTAAAATATCTGTTACAATAACTTTTGCAGTTCCATTGTAAAAGTACAATTGTGTGAATGGGAAGTGTAACAAAATTAGGACAATTTCTTGTCTTCTCTTCGTCCAACTACCTGCCAATTTCTACCATAACTGTCATTATTGTAGTCATCACCATCCACGATGATGAGTGGTTCAGACTCCATACTCTTCTCAGAAGAGTAAATACAGTGACTGAGCACTCTGTGAATGGTGAGACATCTGATTAGGAGTGGTGCACCTTCTTCCTGGGAGAACCGGGTTCCCCAGAAAGGAATCGAGCAAGAGCCCATCGGGGCCTCTCACTCTTGCTCACTGTTTCCCTAATATTTGAAGGAGATCTGGCAGATAGTTTGCCAAATTTCTTTGGGGATGCGGTGATCCCCAAATGGGTTGGAGACGGCTTCTTCTCCAAATTTTTAGGCGAGTGCTGGGGCTTCCTCTTCTGCACATTTTTGGTTCTGGGCATTGGTAGGAGGGCTGGAAGGGGTCGTCCAGCCCTAGTTGGTGAATTATTTTGCCCCAGCCATGGTGGGGGAGGACTTCCCAGTCGAACATGGCTGGGAAGAGTCCTTTCCAGGTATCGTAAGTAATAATCTATGTATATAAAATAACATGTTCTGACTGACTGACTGACTGACTGACTGACTGACTGATTCATCATCACCAAGCCAAAACTACTGGATATAAAGAAATGAAATTTTGAGGATACATTTATATTACAATGTAGGTGGTCACTAAGGGAGGAATTTTGTATATTCCGTTGCTAAGGGAGTGAAAAGAAGGATGAATTTTTAAAATGAGTGTAATTATATCTCAAAAACTGAATAGTTTAAAGACGTGAAAACTGGTATTTGGAATCTCCTTTACAAATAAGGTACCCTTTTTTTTTTTCCGTAAAGGTCTCTTAAGAGGGGTGAAAAAAGGTGAAAAAGGAGTTGAATACCATTAATGAGGATACTTATATCTCAAAAACTGAATATGTTACAGTCATGAAAATTGGTATTTGGAATCTCCTTTAAAAATAAGGGAACACGTATTCTTTTGTTTTTGGAAAATCTAATTAAGAGGGAGTAAACAGGAGTGACAAATACGGTGAATTTTTAAAATGGGTATATGTACATATATCTGAAAAATGTAACATGATACAGACGTATAATAATAAACTCATGTCCTCATCCCAAAGTGGTGCAGCTCTTTTCGGGCACACCTCTATTGGAGGTGAGCTGCATGTACCATTTCAACCACATACCAGCCCTCCTGCCATTCTTAAATTTCTGGCAGTACCGGGAATCGAACCCGGGCCCCCGAGGACAGCAGCTAATAGCACTAACCGTTACACTACGGAGGCGGATGTTACTGACATGAAAACTGGTATTTGGAACCTCCTGTGAAAGGAAAGGAACACCCATAATTTCTTTTCTGAAAATCCACTTAAGGGGAAGTGTTAAAGGGGGTGAATTTTAAAATGAGCATATCTACAGTATATCTCGAAAACTTAACATATTACAGGCATGAAAATTGGTATTTTTAATCTCTTTTAAAAATAAAGCAACACATACTTTTTGTTTTCGGAAAAACACTTAAGGGGTGGGATAAATATGATTGACAAAGGGGACTGAATTTTTTAAATTAGGGTACTGGTATCTCTAAAGCTGAATACATTACAGGCGTGAAAATTGGTATTTGGAATCTCCTTTAAAAATAAAGAAATGGGTATTTTTTGGTTTTTGGAAAATTTACTTAAGGGGGTCCTAAATAGGACTGAAAAAGAGGTTGAATTCTTTTTATGAGGATACTTATGTCTCAAAAACTGAAGATGTTACAGACATGAAAATAAGTATTTAGATTCTCCTTTAAAAATAAAGAAACACATACTTTTTTGCTTTTGGAAAATCCACAAAGGGAGTGGGGTGGGTGAAAAGAAGTGAAGAAAGTGTTGAATTCTTTTCTTTTCTTTTTTTGCTTTACGTCGCACCAACACAGATAGGTCTTATGGCGACGATGGGCTAGGAAATGCCTAGGAGTGGGAAGGAAGTGGCCATGGCCTTAATTTAGGTACAGCCCCAGCATTTGCTTGGTATGAAAATGGGAAACCTCGGAAAACCACCTTCAGGGCTGCCGACAGTGGGGTTCGAACCCACTATCTTCCGGATGCGGCCCTCACCGCATGGCCAGCTCACCCGATCAAACCTGTTTTAAGTCCTTTTTATGCCACCTTAAGAGGTCTTTCCAAAAGCAAAAAAAAAAATACATGTTTCTTTATTTTTAAAGGATTAAAAATACCTATTTACACGTCTGTAACATGTTGAGTTTTTGAGAAATACTGTAGATACGCTCATTTCAAACATTCACCCCAACCACTTTTCATTCCTTTTTACCCCAACCCCCTTAAGTGTTTTTCCCAAACACAAAAAAATACATGTTATCTTTATTTTTACAAAAGATTAAAAAATACCACTTTCACGACTGTAACATGTTATGTTTCTGAGATATACTGTAGAAATGCTCATTTTAAAATTTCACCCCCTTTTCCATTCCCCTTAAATGGATTATCCAAAAACAAATTATCTATTTTTCTTTACTTTTAGAGGAGATTCCTAATACCAATTTTCACGTCTGTAACATGTTACGTTCGTCGCCATAAGACCTATCTGTGTCGGTGCGACGTAAAGCCCCTAGCAAAAAACCTGTTACGTTTCTCAGATATACTGTACCTGGTGTATCCATGTCTTTTCCGGTTTCACTAAGAGATGGCGCCAGAGAACAGTACGCAGTGTATGAATGTGACACATACGTCAGTTTGTTCGTCTGACATTAACCTACCAACACACACAAGCTGAGTCCGCCAAACTACTAGCGTCCGTCTTGTATCGTTCAGTGATCATGTCGACGTTTGTGCCTGAAAAAGAACATTTCTGGAATACATTGCTTTTCTTATTTAATCAAAAGAAAAAGGCTGTGGAAAGTCATTTGCTGGTAGAAACATACGGTGAACACGCTCCATCGATTAGAACATGTGAGACAATATAAAAGCTGGTGATTTCAATGTGAAAGGCAGTGTCTCGCTTAGGTAGCAGTATTGTGTATTATGAACACTTTAAGCCCGGCGAAACCGTTAATGCACAATGCTATCGCCAACAAATGATTCGTCTGAATCAGGCATTGATCGAAAGGCAACCAGAATGGGCCAGAAGACATGGCAAAGTGATTTTGTTACACGACAATGTGCCGTCTCACACAGCAAAACCAGTGAAATATACCTTAAAATCGCTTGGATGGGACATCCTTTCGCACCTGTCATACTCCCCGACCTGGCGTCATCTGACTATCACCTCTTCGCATCAATGGGGCATGCGCTCGCTGAGCAGCACTTCAGCAATTTTGAGGAAGTTAGAAAATGGCTATGAATGGTTTGCCACAAAAGACAAGCAGTTTTCCTGGCTTGGTATTCTAAACTTACCTGAAAGATGGTTAAAGTGTGTAGAAGCCGATGGCCAATATTTTGAATAAACAAAGAATGAATTTCCCTTGAAAACTACGTGTTTTCTTTAAAACAAAAACCAGTAAAAACTTATGCATACAGCTGGTAGATATAGTATTTCTAAAAATTCCCCCCTTTGTCCCTCCTGTTCCCCCCACCCCCCACCCCCATTAACTGGATTTTCCAACGGAAAAAAACACCCGTACTTCTTTATTTTTAAAGGAGATTCCAAATTCCAATTTTCATGTCTGTAACATCTTCAGTTTTTGAAATACAAGCATCCTCATAAAAGGTATTCAACCCCTTATCCACGCTTTTTCACCCCCTTAAAGGTACTATCCACACAAAAAAAAACATGTGTTTCTTTATTTCTGAAGGAGATTCTAAATACCAATTTTTACGTCTGTAAACGTTTAAGTTTTTGAGATATAGTTATACTCATTTCAACAATGCACCCACCTTTTCATCCCTTCAGCAATGGAATATCCAAAAATCCTCGCTTAGTGAGCACCTACACTCTAATATAAATGTATACCCAAAATTTTGTTTTGTTATGTCCAGTAGTTTTAGCTCGACGATGATGAATCAGTCAGTCAGTCAGAACATGTAATTTTATATATAGAGTAAGTGGCCAGTCAGCATATAAATTCCTTCCTTGGGGCCGATGACCTAGATGTTAGGCCCCTTTAAACAACAAGCATCATCATCATCATCATCATCATCAATTCCTTCCTGGGCTAAGTCGGTGGTATTTATGAGCACTCTTACCTTCTGAGGGGTTCTTCTGGTTCTTCGCCACTTGCTGACATGACTACGGGAACAGTTGAGAATCTAACTACGTGAAACTAAAGGCTTATAGAAGGTTAAAATAATATTTATTAAAAAAATTGAAGAATCAATATCTTAAAGTCAGTATTGATGACCTCGCTGGTCAAAATTTTGTACAATTTTTCAGTCGTATGGCCATGTTTTCTTACATTGTTACCCGAAGGGCTAAATAAAAGGAAGAACCATCGTGAATGAACCTGATATCCTAAAAACTACGACAACATGAAAGGTGATCTGTCGAATTCCACTGACAACCGTGGACTGTTCAATAAGATTCTGGAATGTATAGCCCCCAAGATTCGAGCTCTAGACTTTCTCTTAAATTGTTAAGGCTGCTCACTAACTTCAACATCGCACATCAACAGTCAACTGAGCCCTTAATCGAATCGGACTGACCTGCTAAGTCCTTGTGGATCGACTGTCACAATTTATGAGTTCCAGTTACCAAGGCTGATGGACAAAGAATAAGTCGAATAGAATGATAATTGGATTGAAGATCCCAAAATAAAATTTAATACATTATCATGCCAGGAAACAATGTTAAACAATGAAACATTAATTATTAAATAAATGCTAAAGTGCATTTCACAACAAGAAAATTCTAATAACACAATTAAAAGTTATTATTTGGAAATGAGGCTTCTACAACAGAAAAAAAAATTACTTTCAGGTTAACACCCATTCAACACCTGGGTTTACGTTAATAACTACCATCATTAAGCTTGACAATATCTAATTATTAAATGTAGAATGTTAAACTAATAGGCATGCGCTCAATAAACAAAATATTACAGGAAAGAATGATGGTATGATGGTTTTCCTAAAATGTAATTACGAGGAATAGTTTGATTTGCTCTGATTTTGTTACTTTATTGATGTCGTTTACATGACCGCCACACTCAACTGCAGCTTGCTAAAGGAAATACATGTGCTTCTAAACATCTCTTACCATCCTAACTGTTCCCTTATATTACTTATACGTCAACTGAAAATTTTTACACTATTCATAATTAAACGTGTAGATAACGTTGAACTAACGCACCGAACATAAATGTAAAACCCTCAATAATTAATGTAACACACTGCAATGCCCATGCACGACATCAAATCCAGGCTCCCATGTGCAGACCTGCGCTCTATCATACACCCGTTCCATATGACCTCCCTTTTTAACCACTATGCTTAATTATAGCAGTTACGGATTCTCTTGGGTGGAAAGTGCTCAGTTGCATCAATCCGGATAACAAACACGACCTAACATGTCGGTGAAACCTACTCCCTTGATATGATATTGCCTGTCCTCTAACACAGCGGCTACTATTGGTTGATAATCACTGCAAGTCTCTACATAGCTCTGGAGACAACAACAATAACGATGAACCTATATAAAATACACCATTTTCTAAAACACAGAATATCTACAGTACATGTTTACTGCCACTGATCCTAATTTGGAAGGAGGCTAAGATACAGAATAGCAAAACTTTGAAGCTTCTATGTAATCGCCTGTATCTAGTATTAAAAGAATGAAATCTTCTAACCAGTACAAGTGACAAAATCAGCACAGTTTATCGCTTCATCAGATGGCCTGGTTCCACCGGCCCTTCCCAGACTTATTCTTTTTTATACCCAAGACCTCTCTCTGCTAACCACATATGAATGGAAACCAACAATTTATAGACACAATTCTAACACATAAAAATCTCATTCTGTTGGCCAAAATGAAATCTAATAATAATAATAATAATAATAATAATAATAATAATAATAATAATAATAATAATAATGTTTGTTTTACGTCCCATTAACTACTTTTGAGGTTTTCAGAGATGCCGAGGTGTCAGAATTTAGTCCTGCAGGAGTTCTTTACGTGCCAGTAAACTACCAACATGAGGCTGTCATATATGAGCACCTTCAAATACCACCGGACTGAGCCAGGATCGAACCTGCCAAGTTGAGGTCAGAAGGCCAGCGCCTCAACCGTCTGAGCCACTCAGCCCGGCAAAATGAAATCTATATAATGAAACCTACATCACAATTCACTTGAAAACTATCACCAAATGCATTAAGGGAAAAATTACAACTTCATAGATCACTGTCGACACTGTGAAACCGTGGGAACATTACGTCCATCAATATCTCCACAAATACAAATTCCTCAGGACAAATACGCAGAATACAGCTCTACCTCTGACAACACAATCTGGTAAACAATGCAAAACCAAGGAAACATCATGTCCATCAATATCTTAACAAAAATACTAATTCCTCAGGACACTAATCTGGAATACTACTATTTTCTTCAGGACTCTGCCTGGAATACAATTACCTCAAAATAACATTGATACCACATCTTGCCACTAATACAAATCCACCAATATTACACCCCTGTGATGACAAGAAATCATGATACTCCTGGCTTCCCCCTTTGATGACTGCTCACGTGATATATTATCTGACCAGTCTTGCTGCATTTATATCATCAATCTTGGACTTCAATATTGTTATTATCTTAAAATTTTCTGAGCACACAAAACTTTCATTCCCCAACTAAAACATTACTGTATTCCCCATTAACACTCACTGAAAGAAATCGCAATTCACAACTTAGAATTTACAGACATCAAGGTTACCAAAATTTTAACAAAAGGATTTCTTCCTCCTGACAACACCTCACACCACCCTAGGATTGGAATACAGTGACATAACCTAAAAATACATTAACCAATGCAAAATAAAATTTATCCACATGCTTTTCACAGACTATCTGACTAATTATTTACATTATATACCTAGATAAGATTACAAAAGAAAACAAAAGCCCTGCTCGCGTCAGAAACAGTCAGAATGATAAGCAGCAAATGTCTACATAATAGTTAACAAAGATTTACAGATCTTCATCTTGAATCTGGCCATGGCTCACCTACCTGGCATATACTTGCTTGTTGTTTAAAGAGGCCTAACATCTAGGTGCCGGGAGAAGTATCACAGTACTACATCAATAGGAAGGGATATTTTTACCTCAATGTACAATGTTCAAGTAGTGTGTGATGCATCCTTGCGCATAAGGGATATTGTAGCAAGCTTGAGGGGAAGTACGCACGACAGCAGAATTTTTTGCAAAAGTCGGATTAAACGACGTTTTGATAGGGGTGAATATAAGGGCCATCTATTGGGAGATTCTGCTATGCCTGCACGCCTCATTTATTCACTCCAATCTTACATCCTAGCATTGCTAAAGAAGAAAATTACAACAGAGCCCATATCCATACCAGAAACATAGTTGAAAGGTGTTCAGTTGCATGGAAACAATGATTCAGGTGTTTGTTGAAGGGTTTCAATGGCAGTCTGAAAAAACACAAAAATCTGCATTGTAGCACTTGCTGTACTACATAACATTGCTACTAACATGGGTGAAGACCTCAATGATGAACCTATTATTATTCCAGAAGAACCTATTGTAGCCAGAGCTCCCAATCTGCGAGGTAATGCTATCAGATCAACTTTTATTAATGACTGGTTTTGAAGGAAATTGACTAAAAAATCAGTGGTTTTAAATTACAAACGTTTCATTTATTCATTGGTTTTAAATTACAAATGTTTCATTTATTCATTATTTCTTTTAACATAAGGAATTTTTAAAAATTACAGATTGTTTAGCAGGCACTTTTCTTCAAAAGGAGAATCACCATTTTTTATAGTGTGTTCTTTTTGCCACTGCTCTCTTTCCTTCTCCAAAATCTTCATTTGTATTTGGTGCTCCTTCATTCATTTCCATCTCCTGCTGCAAACTGTTCAATTTGTAATCTGCAGTCTGTTTAATGGACAGCTTGTAATCTTCACTTTCCTAGAACGAAAAGTACCGTACGGTTAGCATAATTTCTTTGTTCAATTGATGTACAACATAGAAAAGACAAGGAAGGGTGAATAAGATGGATAGATCATCGCAGGGAAAAAGGATTAAGTCACATGTTCAAACCGGGTTAGTTATTGCTTTATAAGACTACAGTGATTAATTGGCAGTACCCACCTGGCATAGACACCCTGTTATTTAAGCCAGCAGGAAAAACACACACAGAGAGAGGACTGATGACCACAATGTCTTAATTCCCTAAATGAAATAATATATTGCAATGTTATGGACTATATTTTGCCATTATGTCAATGTTTATACAATGTTATATACATCAGCACCTGTGTCTTAAAATTGTAAATTAATCCACTACCAGCTGACTAATCAGTTCAAACGGGTATTATCATAAGTAAGGCATAGGATGTTTACACGGCTGCAATATTGATAAGGTAATACACACAGATGCCCATGGCCTAGAGGACATTACGTGTCAACTGTAAAAAATATTAGTCCACTTTCTGTCTCATTTGTAAACTGTCACGTTAATGGGTAAGTCAAGTGAAAATATTGCACTGAAGCTCTTATCACCAGTTTAGAACAGTGAAAACAATTACGTCGCTCAGCATGCCCAGTACCAGTTGAAGTGCTGAAATGTTTATTGCTTCTTTCAAAAATAAGCAGCTGAAGAAACCTACAGACAGCTGAACTTTTCCAAGTTCTAAGACTTAACTGCTGAAGCATGTTTGGTAAGTGTATCAACTGTGTCGCGTGTATGCAGAGAAACTGAAAGAGTATAAAAACACGGGCCATGCAGAAATTGTCAGTCTTGCCTCGAAAGCACATAAATGTTCTTAAAAGAGTGACAGACGAGTTCAAAAGAGACTTTCTGCGACATACTGTTCTTGAATTTTACGACGAAGGAGATTTGCCGACAGGTAAGGAATTAATGTCTTCACTCAAGGGAAAATTGGCTTACAGTGGTTTTGTTTCGTCCACTGAAAGAATACTGAAACAGCTGGGATTCAGGTACAGAAAATCCCAAAACGGACAAAGATTCCTTATTGAACAAAGTGATATAGTTGTTGCAAGTTTTAAGCTCTTAAGCACTATGCACACAATCAGGCGACACTCGTCCTATATTTCACCTACAGAAACAAGGGGTCAATCAGAACTATACCGTGAAGTAAATCTTGCAGGATTCGGCTAGAAATGGGGGTCTGAAAGTGCCTGTAAGGAAGGGGAGCAGATTAATTGTTTGTCATGTAGGACCGGCTAAAACATGTTTCATTCCTGAGAGTAAGTGGGTGTTTAGATCAAAAAAGACTGGAGATTACCATGAAGAAATGGTGTCAGATTCATTTTGAGAATGGCTTCTGAACAGTTTTTAAAATTATTTGGAGGAAGGCAGTATAATTATAATGCATAGTGCACCATATAATTCAGTTCAATTGAACAAAATACCCAACACGTCTACATGAAAACACTATATCATACATTGGCTCGAACACAAAGGCATTAATTGTTCTCCCTCGGAAACAAAACTCGTGCTCCCACAAAGGGTACAGCCTTTCAAAGGAAGTGAGAAAATATACAAACTTGAACACATGGCCCAGGAAATGGGGCACGCAGTTGTACGACTTCCACCTTATCATTGCCAGTATATCCTATAGAACTGATGATGATCATCATCATTGTTGTTTAAAGGGGCCTAACATCTAGGTCATCAGCCCCTAATGGTACAAAATGAGATGAAATGTAATGACAGACGAAATGTAATGACAATTTAAAAGTCCAAAACTCATATACTGACCAGAATTCAAAGTGTGATGATAAAGAATGAATGGATGAATATGAATTTAAAATAATTTGCAGATCTAGCTCACAATATTGAAAGTTAAAAATAATTCCAAAATTAATCCACTGACTAGAATTCAAAAAAGAGATGAACAATGATTATGAACTTAAAACAATCAGTGAATTCGACCTGCAATGCCCCACCATCCCAGAAACTATCTAAAAACAATAGTATATACTGACCAAGGGGCTGCTTCCATAGCACAATCTTGAATTGATGATGCTTGTCTAAAGGGGTCCAAAATCCAAAATGGCCCCTCACAATTGTACTTATCGCTAGGAAAATAAGAACCATGGTATTTCTCATGTAGTGGTACTAATCATGAGTAATGTAGACTTGCGGTATTCCACACATTGTGTACTACTCACAGGTAATGTAACACGCACAGGTAATGCAGACCTTTGGTGTGTCTCACATTATGCGCCACTCATAGGTAATGCAAACCCATGGTGTTCCTCTCATAGGTGTACTAATCACAGGGACTATTATTATCCTCTGGCGTTCCTCGCATAGTGGGTACTTACCACAGGCAATGCAGACCCACAGTGTTGCTCATATAGTGGTGCTAATCCTTAGCAACGCCCAGACCTGTGGTGTTTCTCACAATGGTACTAGATGATCACAGGCAACGTAAGCCCGTAGTGTTCTGCATATAGTTGTACTAATCACAGATACTGTAAAACCCATACTGATTCACCCTCTGTTGCCACTAATCACAAACCTATTGTGTACTCAACATAGTGGTACTACTCGCGAGTAAAGGCAACCCATGGTGTTCCTCCCGTGATGGTACTAATTACATGTAGTCTCATAGTTCTAATTCAATCATCCTTGGTCACCCCTTTTAGTCGCCTCTTACAACAGGCAGGGGATATGGTGTGTGTATTCTTTGTCTGCATTCCCCACCCATAGGGGGTAATCCTATATAACTTGTACGGGCACAGATAACAGGAGAAATGGCTAAGAAAAACACCACTTTCAGACTTTCAAATTGAAAACCTTAGTAACGATGAAATTAATAATGTTACTAGGGAAAACAGGATTTCCTGCATAAAACACGCAGAGAAATTGCAAGGTGATGATTTTGCGAAGGAAATACGTCCACTTAAAATTTTGGAACTCATTATAATTAACTTAGAAGACGATAGTGATAGTGATACTGCGATTGTGACTAAGGAGGAAAAAGATACACCACTAGCCGTGCCCCTAAAATAGGAAACTAAACTAATTTACTTTTTAAATTCTGCTTTACTTTGCACCGACACAGATAGGTCTTATAGTGACAATGGAATAGGAAAAGGCTCGAAGTGGGAAGTGCAGCCATGGCCTTAATTAAGGTACGGCCCCAACATTTGCCTAGTATGAAAATGGAAAACCACAGAAAAACATCTTCAGGGCTGCCGATAGTGGGGTTCAAACTCGCTATCTCCCGAATGCAAGCTCAGAGCTGTGCGCCCCTAACGGCACGACCAATTCGTTCGGTGAAACTACACTAAAGAAGGATGTTGTTTAAATCTATTATTATTGGTACTATATGCATTTTTAAATATTTCTATTAAGAGTCATTTACAGATACAATGAAGTTACTGCTAGTCATCAGCTTTACAAAAAATGCCAATGAGATATTAGAACATGTTTTCTGATATACCTGTTTCTTTAAACGAAAGGAAAAACAACTATATTTCAGCCTGTCTGCTATGAATTTCGAGACTGATATAACCTGTCCTGGAAAGTGATTACTGCTATTTTCTTTAACAAACTATAAAATCTGAACCACTCAGCATAAAATTATGTTGTTTTGTTTCCTAAATATTCATTAAAATGTCCACAGCCGTGTCAATTGCATTCAAACTCCCAAATATGAAACATTTCTCCGAGTGTTCGTGGCATTCGTTTCTAGTTTTACAAGCAAAGAGACAAGCCTGTCCGTAGAACCTACTTAATATGAAGTAAAGCTTGCAAATTAAAAATATATGGAAAGAGGAAAACGCAAACAATGAAGGAGACCGAAAATAGTCGATACACAAGGTAGAAAAACAAATCAAAGACGTTGCTTAACGTAGTGCTTATTTCACAATCTAGCCTCAAAATGTTCAGAAACATAGCATTTTTAAGTTTCTACAGCACACTTACTTTCAGTAGCTGCCTCCTTCTCTTGCATCTTCCCTCATGTTCCACAGGCAGCGGCGTTTCTTTCCAACGGAAGAGGTTGAAGGGGTATTTTTTTTTCAGCTGTCTTTCATATTATTATCTTCTGACTTCACAAGCTCCCTCCAGTGTCTCTTCATCCCTGGGGAGATAAGGAACAGGGCAAGAACCTTCCTCCCTGTCCACTACTACCTCCAACTGCAAAGTAATTATAATAGTGTCAACTAAAATTAGTGAAATCTGTTCAGAAGATTGAGAGAGAGAGAAATGAAGGAAGTAACCTACCTCAGGGAAAATGCCATTGGTATCATCTTGAAACTCCAGAGGCATGATTTCTACAAGATCAATAACTTCTTTACTGGGATGGGAGGTTTTGGCCCACCCCTTATTTGGGATACAGCTTGGCAATGCTCTGACACGACTCCCTTTGCCTCTAACTTCATTCATCACCATTACTGTTTCAATTCAGGCAGGCATCTTTCACATTGGTTGAGCTCTATAAATCTTCGAATAAAACAGAGCAGATGTAAAAAAATTACAATGATGAAGATTCAGAAACCTCAGTAATACAGTAAATGCTTATGAGAATCGATTCATACCGACATTTCCTCCTGGGACATTTTGTACACATATTAAAAGAAATATTTTAATGCTTACCTCTTATCAACCGTGTTCCAAGCAGCAATCTTGGATTAGTTTGTGTTTGTATTCATCCTTTTGCATTCTATAATTGATGTATAATCCTTGATAATTTCTTTCAACAAATTCTGAAAAGTAAAGCAAGCTTTTTTTTTTTTCTTTAATGTCACTCACAAGCATGAAATACTATTGCTGCCAATGTTAGCTGTAATTTGTACAACTCTCTGGTTTAGCCCATGTTTACAATTTACAATTGCTTACCTTTTCTGTGCTATCCCAGGTAGGAGCTCTTGAGCTTTTCATACGCTTTTCCATGTCTTTCGTGGCATTCATTACATAAGCAAGCTGCAAAAATGTTGTCAACAAATAATACAAGTCAATTTCCTGCTGTCTTTCACTTCGTGTTGCCACTGCCTTTTCGATATACAAAGTTTATTCGTGCTACCACACGACTGCTCGGAAGATTTTGCTTCTAGATAACCAGCAAAAACAATCATAAAAGCTGTGCACATGCGAAATATGTCAGTGAACTGGAGAAAGAGATTCATGTGGCTTGGAACGAGTGTATACGTTCAGTATAGTAATACAATGCATATAACCATATTTATTAGTAAGAAAAATTTGCAATGCTTATATAGGGTTTTATTCACAAGTGTTAAACAACTGAATACGCATTTTTTTTTATTAGTAACATTATTACAGTACAACAATGTGAAAGGAAGTAATTTCTTTTGTTGCTACACTACTTGAGATTGAAGCATTATTGCTCGATGTCAGTAACAGGTTGGTTGTGGTGGCAGAACCGAGACGGTGAAGGAGAAAGAGGCGAAGTGCTCACATGCGGAAGGATACTTTCCTTAGTTCTTGAGTTCACTTCCATAAAAGAACGGTCCAGGAAGCAATAAGTAAACATTTTTTTTTTTTTTTTACTATTGTCACATAAATTAATCATGGACATAGAAAGCAACTGAGAGTATACAAACAATATGCCACCTCAGTGAGTGCTTATGAATGTAGATTAAGCATTTTTACCTTTAAATTTAGCTCATTTGTATTTCCTACACGAGTGTAAATTTCTTTTCATAAACTGTGTGGCCAAATGAAAGCAAAGATTTAAAGCTGCTGATGTGGTTAACAGACAGTGCAGCATATATGTTGAAAGCTGGTCAAGCTTCGAAAGTCTTCCACTCAAAAATTATGTATGTTATATGGCATTCTCAGTCTAGCAGAGGAAGGAAGGTCCAAATCTCCTTTTGTGAATAGCCTGATTTCCAGTGTCAAAAAGGCTTTTGTGAAGGCATCTCCAAGAATTGCTGCATTCAAGGAAGCTCATCCTACACTCCCACTGCCTCCTCAATCTGAGGCGACATGGTGAGGCACATGGCTAGATCCAGCTCTCTACTATGCGGACAACATTCATAATGATGATGATGCATGTTGTTTAAAGGGGCCTAACATCTAGGTCATTGGCCCCTAATGGTCCGAAATTGGACTAAATGTAATGACAAATTAAAAGTCCAAAATCCTCCACTGAAGAGAATTCAAAACGTGAGGACGAAGAATGAATGGATGGATATGAATTTAAAACAATCAGTGGATCCGACCCGCAATGCCTCACATTCACAGAAACTGACGTAAAACAATAGTATTACTGACCAAGGGACTGCTTCTTTAGCACAATACTGAATCGATGATGCTTGTAGTCTAAAGGGGTCCAAAATCCAAGTCATCGGCCCCTCATAATGGTACTTCATGCTAGGATAGTAGAACCATGGTACTTGTCATGTGCGGTAATAATCAAAAGTAGTGTAGACTCGCGGTATTCCAGACATTATGGTACTACTCACAGGTAATGAAATTCACACATGGAACACAGACCTATAGCGTTTCGCACATTGCAGCGCCATTTAAAATGCAAACCTATGGTGTTCATCACATAAGTGTACTAACCACAGGGACTCCTACTATCCTGTGGTGTTCTTCATATAGTGGGTAGTAATCATAGGCAAGCCAAAACCATAGTGTCGCTCACCAATGGTGTCGCTCAAATAGTGGTACTAATCACAGGTACTATAAAAGCCAAAAGCGCACTCTGTTGCTACTAAACACAACCCTATTTTGTACCTAACATAGTGGTACTTCGTGCAAGTAAAAGTGACCCATGGTGTTCCCAGCACGGTGGTACTAATTACAAGTAGCCTCATGGTTCTAATTCAATCATCCCGTGGACGCCCCTTTTTGTTGCCTCTTACGACAGGCAGGGGATACCGTGGGTGTATTCTTCATCTGCATCCCCCACCCACAGGGGGTGCGGACAACATTAATGCAGTCTTTGAAGTAAGTTTTTCTTAATATCACTAGGTAAAGTGTTATGGTAGGTGGATCTTGTGCTGACTAAAGGTAGCAATACTAATTATAGAATTCATCATCATCATCATCATCATCATCATCAGTTTTCTACTCCAGTTGCCCGGGTGTGGTTTACGAGCACTCTCCACTTCTGTCTGTCCATGTACAACTCTTCTCTCAAGATGACATCCCAGCTGACTCCTCTTGTTCCTATGTCCTCTTTCACTTGGTCCAGCCATCTCTTCCTAGGTCTTCCTACCGGTCGTTTTCCGGCCACGACAGTGTGTAGCCATTGTTTTGCTGTCCTTCCATCGTCCAATCGTTTGACATGGCCAAACCACTTCAAACGGGCCCTTGTCACTTTTTCATTCAGGGATGGGTACACACCAGCTTCCTCCCTTGTTCTTTCATTCCTTACCCTGTCCCTTTTTGTCTTCTGTACCATAGTACGTAGGAACTTCATTTCTGCGGCTTGTAGTTTGCTATCCACTTGTTGGGTTGTTGTGCAGGTTTCTAGGCCATATGTTAGTATGGGGGTGAAGTATGATTAGAATAGAATCTGCTTTGATCTTAAGGGAACTTGTTCGTTGCAGAGGAGGTTCCGAACTTGATGGTAAAACTGAGCTGATTTTTGAATGCGGTTGTTAATCTCGTGCTGTATTCTGTTATCACTTGAAACGATGCACCCAAGATATTTATATTGGTCTACTGTTTCCAGCTGTGTACCTTCCAGCATTATTTTTCCTTTCTTCTTTTGCCTGTTGACAGACATAGTAACAGTTTTTGATTTATTTATTGTTAATCTGTGTGCTTTCAAATGTTCATTCCAGATGTTCAGCCTCTCTTGGACTTCCTTCTCTGTATTTCCCCAGATTACCACATCATCTGCAAATGCAAATGCATTGATGTCCATATTGTTCTTCTGCTTAATTTCTTTCATGACTTCATCCATGACAGTGATAAAAAGTAAGGGTGAAAGGGTACTGCCTTGTTGCACTCCTTTAGTGGTTTGGAACCAATCAGAATTACCGTTTCCTCTCTGTACGCAACTGCAGCAGTCTTCGTAAAGCATTTTAACTTTCTGGATAAGACCTTTGGGTACATTTTTCTTTCTTAAGCATTCCCATATAGTCTTCCTTGGAACACTATCAAATGCTTTTTCGAGATCCAAAAACACTAGTGTTAAGTCTTTGCCCTTCTCCCAATGCTTTTCTAACAGTATTCTAAGTGCAAATATGAGATCGGTAGTTGATCGGTGTTCTCTGAATCCATATTGTTCAATAAGTCGGAATTATAGAATTCAACATCATGAATTAGGCCCACAACAATTTATTTTTGTATTCTTCCTCTTAGGTAGTAGACAGTTTTGACGTAGATAATGCCACATGTATTGCAGATGCAAAAGCTTTCTTGGACGATTCCAAAGTGACTGTGAAACTTGTCCATTTAAGGGCACATTCTGGAATGATCTCCCAGACCTTAACAAAATTGGAGGCAAGAACTATTCCTCCTGTTACTATTGCTGGATTGGTGGAGAAGATGGTGTCTGGGCTTAAGGAAATATCTGGAACATTGGAGGAGGCACTGCAGTGAAAAAATTACGAACATGAACTCAGACTGGCCTGCACTGGCCGGAATTCAAATCGTATCCACCTCGGTTGGAAGCCTGCAATGACATCACTTGGCTATCACACCCTACATATACCGTACATGCTTTTCTCAACAATAAGAACAAAAATTAGGAATCTCTTCTGGACAATCTGCATCAGTGATACAAAGAACTGAGGTGTTGCATGTCACTGAAAGTTCATTTTCCTTATTCACATTTGGATAACTTTTCTCCTTAAAATTTGACTGCTGTGAGTAATGAATGGGGAATACATTTCCATTACGATATAGTTACAATGGCAAAAACATTATTAAGGTCAGTGGAATCCTGAATGGGGTTGGGGAGGGTTACGGTTGGTTTTTGAAGAGGACTAACAGTTTGGGTTACAAGAAAAATTATCAAGTGGCAAATATTTTAATGCCTTTCATGATATATATGTGTTAATTTGTCCTGATAGTGTGAAACAGAATTTCAAGTGTATACAGTATCTGATAAATTTGCAGTAATAGTTTTATTTTATGTCAAAGATGTTAACTTTTAATTCAAGAATTAAACTAGCAAAGGCCGAGTATGATTATTATATTTTATATGAGTCCGACTCGTTGGATGAATGGTCAGCGTACTGGCCTTCGGTTCAGAGGGTCCCGGGTTCGATTCCCGGCCGGGTTGGGGATTTTAGCCTTCATTGGTTAATTCCAATGGCCCGGGGGCTGGGTGTTTGTACTGTCCCCAACATCCCTGCAACTCACACACCACACATAACACTGTTCTCCACCACAATAACACGCAGTTACCTACACATGGCAGATGCCGCCCACCCTCGTCGGAGGGTCTGCCTTACAAGGGCTGCACTCGGCTAGAAATAGCCACACAAAATTATTAATTATTATATTTTATATGAATATGATTAAACCAGACATAAGAGAAAAAATTGCTGTGATTTTTAAATTTAGTGCACTGATTCCACACAGATCAACTATTCTCCCTCAGGAAGTATGTAACAAACCTTGTTTTGTTCCCTAGTATATACAACCTTTTTATCAATCTTCAAAGTAATCCAGACACATGTTGAAGTCACTACAATACTTTATCATTACAACTGGGTAATATTTTTTAGTTTAGTGATGCTTGACACAATTATGCAAGAATTAAACTTCAAAGTGAATGGTTAAAAATTAAAATTCCAGAACTAAAACATAGAAAATCTCTGCAAATAAATATGACAATACCATACCTTTATCATGGCAGCCTCAACACTACAGTCAGCATTGTGATGATGATCCAAGATGCCAGCAGTGATATAGCTCATACTCTCCATTGCATATATTGAGCTTGAAACTTCAGGTAAATTTATCCGAGTCATTAGGTACTCCAGAGCTGGTTTCCCCAAGCGATCTCTATTTTCCGAAAACTCTACTGATGAATTAATTAGATTCTTCAACAACCCTACACAAGAAAAATAGAATGTGGTCAAGCTAAATATTTCTTAGAAAATATTGTATGTATGTTCAGTAGTCAGCCCGAAGGCTGGTTGGGTCCTCAACATCTCCACCAACAGCTGTCACAGATATCCTAGGCATCAATGAAAAGGCTTACGCGGGAAAGGTAGTTTCCTGATGCTCTCCTAACCAAGCCCAAAGTTGCTATTACATTTCAGTCTGCCAAGCCCACTGAAATGCATGTACCAACTGACTCTATGAGTATGACATTTTTACACCCATAACAGGGACTGGCTACTAAAGGAATGGCATTACTAGTATCGCTCATACCTCAGTCACTTTCATATTGTCAAAACTAAGTCAGAAAAATGAAAATAAAAAATGTTGCTGTAGCCCACATCAGAAGACACAGTGCACTGTAAACAATAGGTCTCGGCAGCAAAGGCATTACAATATATTAAGCAACAAAAATAACATGTTATTTGCACAAACAGAGATACCTCAATAAATTTCCAAATCATCATCATATTCAAACATAAGTATAAAACTCTGTACAACATTGACTGCTTCACAGATGTAAAATGTATTTATTGCAGTGCTTTCAGACCCACAGAATATGAGAATGATATTGATTTTTGCGTATCACCTAACAGTGCTGAGATATTGCTTTCACACCTATAGCAATGTACAGGTAGGCACGAGGTAGGGGAAGGAAGGGGAGAAGTTGTGGAAGACAAGTGGACTAATGTTTTAAGACCAAGGAAAACCCTAGGTAAACGAGGGCTGTTTTCCTTAGAGTGGGCCCAGGAGAGGAATCGGTGAGGAATCGGTGAGGAATCGGTGAGGAATCGATATGACATTGGTAAATGGTATGTAGCGAATACAAGAGAGTTCTTTAACATACGGTTTAACTAGGCTCATGACTAAGTACATATGTGATATTCTTTGGTGCGGTGACATTTCAATATAATACGTATTAATTTCATTCTGTACTGACCATACGAGTTGAGTAGCTCGTACACATGAGAGATATTGAGTAATAGGAGATAGCTAAAGCACACTGAGCCGTTGGTGGAGGAGTGTGTGGATCGGAAACTACCTAAACAGTTAGATAGATGTTCATTTCTTTTCACACAGATATGATTTGAGTTGAAGTGTTTAAAATATAAAGAATAGGAAAATGGTTAGTTAGGAGCCATATGTCGTAGGCTCTAGGGAGGTATTGTCTTAGCTCGTAAGTTGTTATTTATCAGTATTCAAGATGAAAGACCAAATAATCAGAGTTCAGATTTATGAATGGAAAATTTGGAGGGCAGTTTTACGATTTCATACTCACCCAAGAGTTTGTTTGGGAGATACATACGCAAAGATATGATCAGATTTACATTCGCAATCTGATTTTATCCCATTTAATTTTTATTATGTTTCAATTTAGCAAACCATCCATTTTTATCACAGTGAATTGACTTAAATGTGGTGAGAATAATTAATATAATTATCGTGATAGTATTCCCATCGAGTATTTATATGGAGACCGTGATTGCTCAGTGATCTCTTGAATATAATTAGAGTAAATCAAATACACTTCGGAACATGGCTACGAATATAGAAGTAAATAACCAATATGAACTTGAACATTGAATGAGAATGAATGTAAATAATTTAAAATCTTAATTATTTTACTTTTATTTGAGCCAGCGCTGACTCTAATCCCTTATACATAAATGTTATTAAGATAATACTACCCAGAATTCACATGATTTATTCCAATAAATTTTCTTATACTATTCTTTTAGAAAGTGTCTGTGTTATGAATTCCTTTTGGGTAACAGCTAGTTTGTAAGTTAGCTAATAAGTTTAGTAGATATAAGTAACTGATGAATTTGACAAAAAGAAAGAGATTCTTTTTGAGGTTTTCGACCGCAGGTCCTTACTTGAGTGAATAGGTTCCCCCATGATGCATGTCTCAGCAGACCGAGTCTCTTCCGAAACCACGTTAAAAACAAACACATATAAAATCTCAGATTTTATGAGCGATAGATAGAATACCCTGAGAAGAAACCGAGTTACCGGGAGAACATTGTGCTGACTGCTCGACAGTCGGGTGCAAGTTAATTGGCGCTCCAATGTGAAGCAAGAAGAGAAAGACACCGTGGGAACGTCAAGTAAAGGACCGCCTAAGGCAATATTAATTGGCACCACAATGTCAAGCTCGACGAAGAGAAAGACACCGCGGGAGAGTAAGAAATGGTCCGATAACCCACACTATTTAATTGGCAGTCCAGTGTGAAGCTCGAAATGTAGGTATCGGGCAAAGAAAAGAGTCACCAATGTATTGATTAATTTATTTAATTGCTGCCACATCGTAGGACCTGTTGAAGAGAAAGACACCGTGGGAAAGTTATACAGAAGCGAACCGTGTATTATGAGCAGTTGATATGGTTGTTTAAGGCGAAACTTACCCGATCATGAGATGTTATAATGAAGAAATGACGTAACAAGGAGAATTTCCAGGAATGTAGCAGTTAATGGACACATGATAGGAACGATATTAATAATAATGTTATTTGTTTTACGTCCCACTAACTACTTTTACGGTCTTCGGAGATGCCGAGGTGCCAGAATTTAGTCCCGCAGGAGTTCTTTTACGTGCCAGTAAATCTACCGACACGAGGCTGTCGTATTTGAGCACCTTCAAATACCACCGGACTGAGCCAGGATCAAACCTGCCAAGTTGGGGTTAGAAGGCCAGCACCTTAACCGTCTGAGCCACTCAGCCCGGCAGGAACGATATTAGGAAAAGAAGATGGAAGGTGGATATAGATGCAAGTCTATCAGTAGGAATAGATAATGATAAGGAATTACTGTTATTTATTAGATGATTGTTTTCTTTTAATGACAATAATGAAGGTTAAGGTGATTTTAAGTATATATGAATTGACACTTAGTTGACTTTAACTATGGTAAAGGCTGATGGCCATATATGTAAATATTGGATGCCGCATAGCGGAATTTTAATTTCTTTCTCTCGTAACATGTTCCGAAATGAGATCAAAATCATAAATCTGAACTCGTGGTCCGGTTGTTGATGGTCTATCTGGTGGGATGGTGCCGATCTCCAGGAAGGTCCATCTATATTTTCATTCAGTGCATAAGAAAAACTTTAAACTAGTGCATAAGGTGCAAACTTTGAACTGTTTTGAACTTAGTAGACTAAGAAATTGTTGTTTGTGTGATATTATATGTGATATTCTATGAACTTAGAGAACTGTTAGGCAAATTAGAGGAATTTTTAGCAAAATAGAGAACTTATTCGAAATTTAGAGAGATCGTACCGAATATATTGAACTCGACAAAAGATGACAACACAAGGAAGAGTACATACGAGAAGGAAACAGGAAGAGGAAATGAGAAGAACACAAGAAAAACAGGATGGAGCTCCATTATGGTTCCAAGAATATTTGAAAAGACAGGAAGAAGAAAGACAGAAGGAGAAACAGGAATGTAAAGAGAAAGAGAGAAAGTTGGAAGAAGAAAGACAGAAGGAGAAACAGGAACATGAAGAAAAAGAGAGGAAGCTGGAAGAAGAAAGACAGAAGGAGAAACAGGAACGTGAAGAGAAAGAGAGGAAGCTGGAAGAAGAAAGACAGAAAGAGAAAGAAGAGAAGGAAAGAAGACTGACAGAAAAGGAACGAAAACAACAAGAATGGTTTAGGGAATTTCAAAAGGAACAAGAAAAGAAACAAGAAGAATGGCAACAAGAACAACGCGAAGAAAGAAGGAAAGAACATTATGAATTGATGCAAGAGTTGCATAAGAAACAAGAAGAATGGCAACAGAAGCAAGAAGAGAAAGAACAGGAACGGGAATCAAGATTCCAGAGATGCATCGTTGAGATGAGAGAGGAAAGAAGAGAGGATCAGCTGAAACAGAAGGAATCTTTAGAAGAATTCGTTAGGAAAATAGAAGATGAACACAAAGGGATGATCGATGAGTTAAGCAAGAAACAAGAAGAAGCAACTGAAGAAACCGCGAAAACACGGTCGGAAATTTATGAAGTTAAGAACTAAATTCAAAATATGCAGACTAGGTTGACCGAAACCGTGGAAAATAGAAATAGAGAGATGCACGAGGAAATAAATAAGATAAATGAAAAGGTAACAGAGAGCCAAGAAATCATCAGAAAATTGGTAGAAGAGAAGATAAATGATATAACAACTGGCATGCAAGGATTAAATCTAAGGCAACAAGACTTAGATGAGAAATATGACCAAGCTGCAAGCAAAGTAGCTCAGAAAATAGACGAATTGAAACAGAAGATAGAAGACAACAAGGTTGAATCGGAACGGAAAATCGAGAGGACAGAAGAAGAGATGAAACAGATTAGAAGGGAAATACAGGAGATGAAGTTGGAAACGCACACGGCGAAATCTATGGCTTCAAGCTCTAGTGATAGGCAAAGAGCAATCGAAGTACAAATTGGTGAGAGAGAGAACGCACCTTCAGGGATAAGCGACCCAACTAGGAGAGATATCGAAATGTTAAACGGAAGTAACCAGAGTGAGGGAAGCACAATAATTAATATCATTAAAAACTACGATGACCGCCCGAAACATTTCGACGGCTCGGCTAAGACCTCACCGAAGCAATTCCTTAGGGACATTGAGGAATATTTTAAAGAAGGAAAGATTCAAGAAGAAAAGAAATTGCGCATTATTGAAAAACATCTGGATGGGAACCCAAACATTTGGTTCCAGGCTTTCAAGTATACCTTCCACAACTATGATGAGTTTAAGGTAGCCTTCCTGAGAAAGTTCTGGGATCCTGAGATCCAGCAACAGCTAAGATTAGAGCTGTATTCGAGGAAGTTCTCAACTGCTGGCCAAACTCGCTACAGCCATTTCTTTTCGTTCCAGTTCCATCGATTTCAAGACTTGGATTCTCCGCCTAGCGAACTGGAGGCGATTAAAACCATTCAAAGGCAATTGCCACTTGAAGTACAGAGATTACTAGCGGCCTCTGACATACAAACTGCCATTGACGTGGAGAGACGACTGAGACAGATTGACCTAACGTCAACGTGTTTAATAGAGAGGAACCCCAGAAATCTTAGACAAATAGAGGCAATTAATACAATTAGTCCCGAAATCACCAACCGCAGAGTAGATAAGGCTGATGAGATTAGGGCGGGAAAATGTATCAGAGCCCAAGATAAGGAATCGAGGAGATGTTATTGCCAGTACAGTGGAGAGCAGCATGGAAGATGTGGGCAAATAGGAAATAGAAATAGTTTTCAGTACAGGAATAATACTCGATATGGGAACAATAGAAGTCGACCATATCACAGGAACAGGAGGCGATACAATGAGAGGAGAGGACCAGCCCAATATAATCAGAACAAAGTGAATAGACGATATGTCCAAGAGCTCAGGGAGCAGAGACAAAACAGGAGCCGATGGGAGGAAGCCATCAAAAACAAGGATATAAACGGCGACCTCGAAGGCGCAGAAAGTCTCGAGCTCCAAAATTATAAACGAAGGAGACAAGAAGAAGGCTGGAAGGAGCCTGAGAGCCAAGGGAACACAGACAACTCCCAACCATCTGAGCGGAAAAAAAAAAAAACGCCGATGGCGAATTAACAAATCAAGAAACTGTAAATAATGAACCGTTGGAAAATATTGTCAAAATTCGCAGTTGGGTAGTAGCTCAGATAGATCACTGGGACATCCAGCCCGAGGACTTAATTAGAGAGGATACCTGTCACGAAACCCAACCTAAATTCAAGTTACCAGTAATAGTCGTGAGAGTGTTCGACATCAGGCTGTACTGTTTAGTGGACTCTGGAGCCAGCATAAGTGTAATGTCACATACCTTATTCCAAGAGCTAAGCCAGAAAATAGAGATACCGACCATACCTGTATCTGGCGTAAAAATCCGAGGCATCATTCCAGACAAGTCAGTAGAGTGCAAGATACAAGCTTACTTAAGTATAAAGATGGGAAAATACGAATTCGAGCACCCATCCTTGGTTATGAAAAAAATTAAATACAACGTCATATTTGGGATAGACTTCATGATAAGTTCTAGGATGACAATTGACATGGAAAAAGGTGAAGTTCGATTCCCGGTAGTAGAAAATGATGGAAATAGAACCGTAGAAAGAATCCAACTTAATGACACACTTGAAGAGAACGAGTGGTTGAAGATCGAGGGAAAGGAAGTGGATCTATTGGACGGAGAGAGCCAAGGACTAGAAGAAAAGGATCTTAGCACAGAAATAAAGCCGGAATTGATCATGAGAATTGAGGAAATAATTGCAATTGAAGAGGAAAGCTGCAAAAAAACCTGAGATTTGGGAGGCTATTGCTCAAGCTGCGGTCCTAGCAGAAGAAAAACGAACACTGTACAACATCATAAATAAATATATTGAAGTATTTAGCGATAAACCTGGGCAAATCCCTAACTACAAGTACAAATTGATGGTTACTGACTGGACGCCGTATAAGGGAAAAATATATGATGTGCCAGAGAAATATTTCACTGAAGTTAAGCAGATCATCGAAGAAATGTCAGTTGATGGATTGATCGTGAAGACCACCACTCCATTCTTAAATCCCATAGTTATTGTAAGAAAAAACAACGGAAAACTCAGGCTGTGCCTTGATGCTCGTAGGCTCAATGACAGACTAATTCCAGAGTATAGTCAGGCCCCCAAGATTAAGGACATTGTGAAGAGATTTCAAGGTCAGAAATACTTCACGAGTATGGACTGCACGGCCTCATTTCACCATATCGTCCTTGAAGAGAAGTCACGGTTGTTAACAGGTTTCATGTTTAATAACCAAACATATGCCTATTGTCGCCTACCCTTTGGGTTGAAAGTCAGCTCGGCAGTATTGATAAGGGCACTAGACAGGAGCCTAACGAGTGAAGTAAAGGAGTTCGTAAATTGCTATGTCGATGATCTGGTCCTTGCGAGTTCTACCTTCGAAGAACACTGTGTCAAGCTGGAGAAGCTATTAAGTAACTTACAGAAAACTGGCTTCAAAATAAATCTGTCAAAATCCAAATTTTGCCAAAGCCAGGTGCTTTTTGTAGGCCACGTGATCGACGGAGAAGGGATAAGACCAAATCCCATAAAAATAAAGGCTATATGCGACTTCCCAAGGCCGACAAAGGTAAAGCATATAAGGCAATTTCTTGGGATGACTGGATTCTTTTCAGACCATTGCGAAAGTTACACAGAGACGGCTGTACCATTACAGAACCTACTAAAGGTCAACAACAAATGGAAGTGGAATGATGAAGCCGAACAAGCTTTCATCAACATGAAAGAGCTGATGAAGAAGAGTATCAAACTGGGATATCCTGATTATCAACAGAGATTCATAATTCAAGCTGATGCATCGCACGTTGGTATAGGAGCCTGCCTATATCAAGAAGATAACGAGATCCAAAAACGAACTTATCTGGCGTTTACCAGTAGGAAACTCAGAAAATACGAGCAACACTATACCACTACTGAGCTCGAACTTCTAGCGATAGTGCATGCATTACAACAATGGAGACGTATAATTTATGGGTACCCAGTAACGATAAGGACAGACCACAAGGCGTTGACCTTCGGGTTGAAAGCGGTTATGATCAGCGGAAGGATAACGCGATGGATGTTATTCACGCAACAGTTTGACTTAAAGATCGAACATTGTAGTGGAAAGCAAAACATCCTAGCTGATGCGTTAAGCAGAAACCTGCAAGAAAGTGAAGAAGACGTTCTAGCAATTGAATTGGATACTCGAGACGAACAACTGCTAAGAAAGTTAGAAAATCTGAGAGAATTCCAGGAATCCGACGAGAAATTGAAGGTCATCACCGATAACTTGGCGAACAGGGAATCAGAGCCAGAATTCACAAGGAACCATGAAATCGTAGATGGGTTACTACTGAAAGTAGTGGACAAGATCAACCACAGTAAAAGAATTGTAATACCAGAAGAGCTACAGAGAGAATTAATCTGGCATACCCACAAGATGACCGGACATGCTGGCATAGACAAGGTCATTGGAACAATAATGGAGAAATTCACGTGGGAAGGATTGCGAAGATCAGTCAGAAACATAGCAAAAACGTGCGATGTGTGTCAGAGAGTAAAGCATAACAATTACGTATGCGGTCATAAACCGATCCCAATTATACCATCTAGGGCTCAGGAAATTTATGCAATAGATATCTTTGGAAAGTTGCCCACTGCTAGGAAGGGAAAGAAATATATACTAGTGGTTATCGACATATTCTCTAAATATATTTCATTGCAAGCCATCCAGAGAGCCAATACTAAACAAGTTATACACGGCCTCGTTAATAAGACATTTCCTGAGATGGGAAAACCTGAGAGGATCCTCACTGATAGGGGAACACAATTTACCTCAACTATGTTCCGTGAACGAATGAGAAATGAGGGCATCAAGCATACGTTATGCTCAGTTCGTCATCCAGCAGCGAATCACGTAGAGAGGTATATGAAGGAGATCGCTAAATTCGGGAGAATATATTGCAGTCAACAACACTGGAAATGGATAGATATGCTCGACATCATAGCAGAAAGTTTGAACAATACCGTTAACCAGTCAATTGCCCAGATTCCTAGCGTAGCCCATAAAAATGTTCACCCTCAGAGAACTTGGGACAGCATTTTTACTATGCAGCTAGAGAAGAAGCCAGATCCCGAAGATATAACTCTAAAGATCCAACAGAGGCTCAAGGATCAATCCCAAAAACGATTAAGAAGAGTATGGAATAAGAAGTTCCATGCACCTTTCAAGCAAGGAGATCTAGTTCTAGTCAAAACTGCTCCAATATCAAATGCACCAGCAAAAATATGTGCTAAATTTCTGCCGCTATACAATGGCCCCTACAGAATCGAGCGCGTGCTTGGAAATAATGCTTATGAAATAGCAAGTATAAATGGCAAATACCGTAACATACACAATGCATGCAACATCAAGCTTTACTTTTAAGAAAATGAGCCTATGAAATCAGAACATAAGAAACAACAAAGCCCAGAACCAATAAACGATGTACCATTATAAAATGCGCCAGGAGGAATGATTAAATATCTTTATTAGGACTGGAAGGAATGAAGAAAATCAGCTGTTGTGTACACGGTCATGGGTGAAGTAAACAAACTAGTACAACAAAGACAGAATCGATATCAATCTGCGGATATTCGATAATCGAATAGCCAGTATCGGAATGGCAAAGAATATATACGAGATGCAAAGTCACATTTGAGATTCAAGTTATCAATGAGAAAACATATCGTGACCAATATATTTTCTTCGTGACGGGGGATTAAATGTGCCCGTTCGCATCTCATAGACCATTTACAAAATGGCGGCGTAGGAAGGTATGGCCCATGCGATCTATTAAGGCAATGAACTTCTCATTAATACGGTATATAGGAGACCATACACGTCACGGAACGGACTGATTTGGAAGACACTGCAGGACAGTAGAGGCTCAGTTGGATTGTTTTATAAAAAAAATATAGCAGCGGACTAATTGTTAAAAAAATATACTCTAAAAATTTCAACGGCAGAAGAAAGACGCAAGTACAAGCTAAGCTTTACATCTGAAGATTATCCTAAACTTCTGAAGAAGATATTGACTATTTTACGATCGACGATCAAATCTGACAAAATAATTCACTGGCGTACATTATAAAAGAGACGAGATATTATAAAAATAAGTAAATCGCGCTGAGATACATATGACTTGGATCCAGTGAGCAACCACTCTGCGATTGGCGAAGAAGGACTCACTATATCGGAGGACCGATAATTTGTATGGGAAGAAAGTTACCCCTGTTGTTATAAACTTAATATATATATACGGAGAACTTATCCCAACTGAAGAAAATTTCGTCGTTAAGAATAAGCAGTAGAACAATGGAATATATTATGACTGATTGCTCCGCAAAAGGAATTTTCTACGCTGTCTGCAGATTTGGAATGATGACTGCTTGCTAAATCTACATGATGGACTGAACTGGGGATAGGCACCGGCCAGCCATAGGACCAGCTGAAGAGCATAGGCACCGACCAGCCAGAGGACCAGCCGATGAGGAATGGACCAGCCAGCCAGATGACCAGCCGATGAGGAATGGACCGTCCAGCCAGATGACCAGCTGATGACCGGGAAGACGTTGTCCAACCGGAGATCCAGATCCTAACAGAGGGTCTAACCACAACCAAGGAATGGAGCGACAACCAGACCAAACATAACATCTGATGAGCTAAGTCTTTACATTTTTTTAGTAGAGTAGTTTCTTGCAATCTACACCCTCACTCTAACTTCGGCACGTGCGGATTAATTGGTGATATTTATGAATTAATTAAGAACGTGTCTGAATCATAAAGTGAAGTGTAAGATATTTAAGGCTATAAGATAAGATGGCAGTGTAGAATTAGAATTCTATTATATCATATACATGCTACCGCACTTGCATACATACAGTAGAAACTAGCAAGTGTAAATGAAAGAAGTGTTACTTGTGAAGATCTAATAGCAATGAGTCTATACAACTAGTGAAACTTCGATTAATCTCGTATTACTTGTACAATGATTACACCACAAATTTACCTGCGCGACACAGATGAATATAGTTAAGTTACGTATTCTTTTCTTTATAGAAAGAGGGCATTGACCTCCAACTGCTGTTAAAAGATAAGAGGTTATTAAAATGCGTTTATATTAAGGCAATTCTAAAATGTTTGGCATATAGCTTTAAGAGTAATCGGCGATATGCGTACGGCAATAAGTATGCCAATGGAATGATAATGTATATTGGAATGGTGTTAAAATATGGTTATTTCTCGGAGTATATTAAGGAATATTTGAAATGAAGATGTTTGTTTATGTGCTGTGGTATGAGAAAGAATTGCAATTCGTCAAGGAAACGTTGCGTTAGATTAACATGAGGTGAGTTTCTGTGTCATATGGAAAGGGTATGTCAAAAGAGTGAACATCGCGCAGATGACCCATTTTAAGGTAAGATTGACATGTATTATGGTAGAATTGTGAATCATGACAGTTTTATCTGACATTGGTAAATGGTATGTAGCGAATACAAGAGAGTTCTTTAACATACGGTTTAACTAGGCTCATGACTAAGTACATATGTGATATTCTTTGGTGCGGTGACATTTCAATATAATACGTATTAATTTCATTCTGTACTGACCATACGAGTTGAGTAGCTCATACACATGAGAGATATTGAGTAATAGGAGATAGCTAAAGCACATTGAGCCGTTGGTGGAGGAGTGTGTGGATCGGAAACTACCTAAACAGTTAGATAGATGTTCATTTCTTTTCACGCAGATATGATTTGAGTTGAAGTGTTTAAAATATAAAGAATAGGAAAATGGTTAGTCAGGAGCCATATGTCGTAGGCTCGAGGGAGGTATTGTCTTAGCTCGTAAGTTGTTATTTATCAGTATTCAAGATGAAAGACCAAATAATCAGAGTTCAGATTTATGAATGGAAAATTTAGAGGGCAGTTTTACGATTTCATACTCACCCAAGAGTTTGTTTGGGAGATACATACGCAAAGAAATGATCAGATTTACATTCGCAATCTGATTTTATCCCGTTTAATTTTTATTATGTTTCAATTTAGCAAACCATCCATTTTTATCACAGTGAATTGACTTGAATGTGGTGAGAATAATTAATATAATTATCGTGATAGTATTCCCATCGAGTATTTATATGGAGACCGTGATTGCTCAGTGATCTCTTGAATATAATTAGAGTAAATCAAATACACTTCGGAACATGGCTACGAATATAGAAGTAAATAACCAATATGAACTTGAACATTGAATGAGAATGAATGTAAATAATTTAAAATCTTAATTATTTTACTTTTATTTGAGCCAGCGCTGACTCTAATCCCTTATACATAAATGTTATTAAGATAATACTACCCAGAATTCACATGATTTATTCCAATAAATTTTCTTATACTATTCTTTTAGAAAGTGTCTGTGTTATGAATTCCTTTTGGGTAACAGCTAGTTTGTAAGTTAGCTAATAAGTTTAGTAGATATAAGTAACTGATGAATTTGACAAAAAGAAAGAGATTCTTTTTGAGGTTTTCGACCGCAGGTCCTTACTTGAGTGAATAGGTTCCCCCATGATGCGTGTCTCAGCAGACCGAGTCTCTTCCGAAACCACGTTAAAAACAAACACATATAAAATCTCAGATTTTATGAGCGATAGATAGAATACCCTGAGAAGAAACCGAGTTACCGGGAGAACATTGTGCTGACTGCTCGACAGTCGGGTGCACATGGAAGAGCATCTTCAGGTCTGCCGAGAGTGTGGTTCGAACCCACTATCTCCCGAATGCAAGCTGATAGCTACGTGACCCAAAAAGCACGGCCACATGCTTGATATTCTAATAATCAACAGCCAGTTCATCTCTCTCTGTTCTTCTTTCTTATAATAATGTTATTGACTTCATGTCCCACTAATTACTTTCTTTAAAGTTTTCGGAGACGCCAAGTTGCCAGAATTTAGTCCCACACGAGTTCTTTAACATGCCAGTATCTCTACCAACACGAGGCTGACGTATTAGAGCACCTTCAAATACCACCAGACTGGGCCAGTTTCTTTCTTATAAGATATCATGTATACAATAAAATGCTCATGTAAGCAACTTGCACACTACATGACAACTGAACAAAATTTCTGTTGAAGTATTCAAGCACTTTCGGTCTTTTCAGGAAAGTACTAGGAGTGGGAAGGAAGCGAGCGTGGCCTTAATTACGATATAGCCCCAGCATTAGCCTGGTGTCAAAATGGGAAACCACAGAAAACCACCTTCAGTGTTGCCGACACCCAAAGCTATGCAACTTGAATCGCATAGGCACTTGCTTGGTAATTCCTGAAAAAAGAACAGTGAAGCAGGATAGCAATGAACAGAGTTCTGAAAGAGAGGTATTTCTTTGAACGCTATGTGTCAGGTTGAAACATAACAGTAAAAATAAGACAGTCAGAGCATTAACCCATTGCCATGCGATTATTTTCCTTGAAAAATGTACCTTGGAATGTGATTATTTTTTTACACTTTAAGTTGTGGATGCTAAAATGATTCACACTGCATCAAACTCGCAACATTTTGGGTTATGGTTTTTCCTACAATAAATTGAAGTCTTTCATGGTATGGTACACCTTGAAACATCCATCGACTTGGAGGGCAACTTAGTATTTGTTGCGCTCGAAGCAGGATTCCTTCCAGATTCCACACTCAAAAATTACTTTACATCTCCTTGATGGGGCTGATTGCTGTTGGAGCAATCTTCTCAGAAAAATGACCCCAGTGCCCTCCCTGTAGTCTCATTGGTGTGCTATCTGAGATGAACATCCTCTAGTGGCATAGTCAATAAGTGTGACATCTTCCAGAATTTGCTCTGCAATGTTGACTCAGAATGATGAGAAGCTCATTCTCTTTTTCCTCGCGCTCAGTATGTCATGTAATTTCTTGTACCCTTTTACATACCTGCATTGCCTTTCGGAACATTACTGACCAAATTCCAGTTCCAATTGTTCGATGTGGTGAGGTTATGTACAGAGTTGTCTTTATCCTCACCATCGTTTTCATGAGCGGAGTCACAATTCTTGGATGCACTATCATTGCTAAAACTACTATCAGATAATTCTGAGATATATTCATCATCACTATCAAGAAGAAATTGCAGAAAATTTCCTCTTCCTCCTCACGATGTTTACACACCTTGCTCAGTAGCATTCATTTCATGAACAAAATAACCAACTTTAGAAGAAAAAATACATTGAAAAAATGGCCTTCAGATAACAACATAAACAGGCCTGCACTATCTAGGAACGTAATTTTAAAGTACATCACAATCGAAAGAAATCAATGGTCAGACAGACGTATTTCCGACTTGAGTACACGGTGACGGTCATACCCGTCATTGCATGTTAATGAATGCTGAACCCTTGACGGGAGTACCCGTCGTTGTAGCGGAATGGGTTAATAGACAGTGGTTCCCAAAGATCATTCATAATACCGAGGATGGCTAACGAAATGGAGTATAAACTCCTGAAAACTGAGACACTGATTCTTAAGCTGTTTGCAGGTACTGAAACTAGGGAAGATAGCCACCACCTGTATGAAGTTACAGTGAACAGTTGTTCATTCAACAGTACAGTGTGATTAAAACACCAGAATATAATATGTGGGAAAATCCCAAGACGGAAGAAAAAAATTAAGCACAAGAACATATGGCTTTCAGACTTTGCAGAAAACAGAATCGAGGTGGAAATTCTGTTTGGAGCTGATGTTACAACAAGTCTTTTACCAGGAGAAATGCACAAGCTGCTTCCAGAGTATGGAGCTCGACACCTTGGCTTAGGAGGTAACTTCCCTGTGAACCCTTACCGAAAAGGTCATATAATTAATCATTCATATCCGAGAGGACAGACAATATTTCATTTTATTGAGTCTTGGTAACTTGCAGGGACCTAATATATTCACTGTACATTTCGCAACAGGAAACTTGGAGCCGAGGGTCTATTTGTTCTCAAGCTATATTAAGAAGGAGGGATTTCTACATGATGCACCCTACTTTCACGTGCTCGGTTTAGAACACGGAAATAATGTAAGTACAACGGTGTGGACCAACATACTACATTTTCGGGAGCCCGGTGAGAGGCTAGGAGATCATACGACACAAGTTTGAAGTAGGCATCACGCACGCAATGTTTTGAACCAATGGAAAGGAAGCATCATTCCGATATTGGCTATGCATTGGTTAAAGTAAGAGATGGCCATAAATGAGCATATAATGGCATCTGTGAAGACAATTTAATAAAAGCGACTAGCGTGTGGGCTAGCGACACCCATTATTTGGCAGGAGTCTCCGAGGGTGTTACGTCGTGAAAAGAAGTATACTAACGCAAGTACGGAGTCAGGTTTTATGTATCTTTATCACGTGGGGACATCTAAGAGTTTGGCTCTATACGCTCAGACTGCACTTAACCATTCATGATTTAACTTTGATAAATTTGCATTTAGTATCTTCGAATTTCAAACAGAACAGTTCTGATATGATCATTTACACGCATAGTTGCCTGCCTATTTAACACATATGCACCCGTAAGCAGACCGATACGCGCTCGAGCAACTGGGCCAGGACTTCACAAGCGGCCTGATACGCCGGGGTGCAAGTTCGCATTTTGGAGACGTTTGTGGCATCTGTTGGCTTTTTCCGGAAACATTTCTGCTAGAAATCTGTTCTTGGGGTCTCAAAATGTCACCAGAGTGCTCTGGTATGCTTCTTTGACAAAGAGAATTTATTAAAATATCAATCGAGAAATCTGTATTCTGTTGTTGACAGAAGGAAGTTGCTTACTCGTGCGATATGCTCAGTAATAGCGAAATTCAAAGCATACTTTATATTTTACGCTCTGATTTCAGCAGGGATAGTAAGGAAGAAGTGATTAGTGATCCTGTGCATGAATGATCACGAAATGTAGTAATATCGTGTAGTAATATTGTACAACATGGAATGCCGACTTGATTTTCTCCCACCCCTCAAGATCTGATTACGACTGCCGGATTTGAACCTACGATCATGGTACCTGGATGCAAACACTTTACCAGTGATCCTCAGACTGAATAATAATAATAATAATAATAATAATAATAATAATAATAATAATAATAATAATAATACACCGCATGAGACATACGCCTGTAAGTTCGTATTTGGGAGATAGGTTTGAATCTCACCATTCGCTGTCTCGTGATTGGTTTATGTCAGAGCAAAGGGCGGGTGGGTGCATATGGATTAAAGTAGATTTTTCTGAGGACACGAACATCACAGATTCTAGTCCAGCATTTGTGTACTGTTTGCACGCATTTGAGCTGTGACATAACACAGTCAAAGTATGAAGCAAGTGGGGAAAATTTGACCTAGTTACGGGATTAGATAAGAAGAGTTGTCCCGCAGCTGAATGGGAGCTGGTTTTTCACGGTCAGTGGAAATTACCTCCACAGTAGTAGATAGCAACTGGCAGGTTGTCTTGACCCAGTTTTTCAATACCGTGAATGAACGGATGTTTTTAGTCATCCTCCGAACCAGCAGAAACAGCAAGACGAGAGTACATTTCTACGCCAGGATGGAAAACCAAGGACTGATCCAGTTAAATTTTGAAGGCATCACAGTCAATATGGCTGGGTAAAATGATTGGGAGCCGGCTGTCCAGAGGCTGGCGGTTGAATCAACAAATAGACGAGTACTAAATTTGCAATGTAATTATGTATGTGTGCATGTGTTTTAATGTAGCCAAGGGGATAGGTTAGTTTTGTTATTTAATTTCAGTAGGTTTAGCTGTTGTTTGGAATTACTACGCCCTATTACAGTAAATGTTAGGAAGCTTGTAAATGTAAATAACTGTAAAGTACAAGTGGACTGGTTGCATGAGGTCACAGCTTGCCTTTTATTTTTATTCAGATTTTATAGCTGAGTGGTTAACATCATTCTTTTTACAAGTCAGTTTCCTGCTTTAGCCTAGTTTATTTTCGATTTGTTTTCTTTTGATGTTTGAGATGCAGTAAACGTCTGGAGGCTTAAATGTAAAGGTAAAAAGGATTTAAATTAAAGTCAGAAATGACTAGATTCAATTGATAATGGGAGTTCGAAGCGTACGAAAACATGCCATCATGTTTTCCCTGATTTATTGCATGAAGTGTGAATGAAAATGTTTGGAATGGTGGAGATTGGATCCACGACCTCTGGTAGCGTCATCTTTGTGATTATTTGGATGTAAATATGAGTGTGAATTAGCGATTGGTTCACGAGTTCCTCGATCACAGTTTCATATTCCAAGTTCCAAAATTAGAATCAGTTTTCTTTATATATTATTATCAATGCGATTTTCTCGAGGTGAAAGTATAAGATATTTCAGTAACTTTCAGATTTTCAGACATGATCTATGTCTAAGTGGTAATTTCTAAGATTCTAGTTATGGTATTATTACAGAGTTGGTCATTTTCTTTTAAAGTTTAACTTAACGAGCGGGAGTGCTCTGATTTCTGACCAGCGTGGTGTTGTTTCCATTTCTTGACAGCGAATGTTGGACGACGTCCTTTATACTTGTATCAGTTTTGGCAACTTTAGGACATGTGATATTTTGTGTGATAATGAGAAAAAGGATGCGTTCCACATTGGAAAGGCCTGCATTTTCATGATTAAGTACCTAGCCTCGGGTAGATTTGTGAGCAGTGTGTATTAAGGGTTGGATCAGATGTTTTTGGTATTTGCTGCATAGTTTTGGGAGACAATCTCTGCTTTGAGTCATTCCGCCATGTGGTAGGCAAGGATGATTTGTGTTTCTACCGATGAGAGATTTATGTTAGCGGCCTATATACTTTGTGTTGATTCTATTTTGGTGTTTGTCCATGTCACTACGGTTGATGCTGTAGGCGAGTTTTTTATATTGTAACGTTTAGTTTTGACTTTCCTTTTATGATAAGACTGCGCTGAGGAATATTTGTGTCGTGTAATCTTTTTCAGAGACCTACGTTCAGCTGTGTGTTGAAGGTTACAGCCTACTCTGTTATTTTCTTCAATTTTGTGTCATGTAGTTCATTTCAGGAATCCATGTTGATTTATGCGTGACGTTGTAAAGTCCACCATGTAATCCATTTCAGGAACCTACATTGAATAGGAAGTGATTGCTCAAAGAGTAATTTTATTTTCTTATATTTTCCATCGAGACTGTGAGTGAGTGCATGAGAGTTGCATAGATGCAGCATACTTTTTCTTGGTGAGGCCTGGAAAATATGACAACATGTTTTTGTTCTTCGATTTGTGTACATTTGCCATTCAAATGATTTTTGATTGGTGTCTGGTTTCGATCCACAGTGTTTTGTTGTGCTCATGAGTTCTTTCGTGAATCGAGGTGTATATATTAGTAGGATGTCTTAGCACTCACCGTAGGTTTATGTGTACAGTTAGATTAGTTGTTTTCTCCCCAACACGCATTAAAACACGTCTTTTATTTAAATTTAGAGACCCCACTGCAATGTCAAGTGTGCAGGAAAGGGATATACTCATCTAATAGTCTAAAGAATTAACAATCCCGCCAGTAGCGTGGTGCGAGCACACAGGCCAAAGTGTTAAAAGTGCTAAATTCAAGAATTTTTCTTTGCTAATGTTAAGTGTGTGTGTTGGCATACGCTTAGAGTTAATATGAAATATATTTTGATTCTCAAGATGAACCCTGTAAGCTGAGAGAAAGATCTGAGTCTTGTAAATTTTCTTATCACATTTGATGATTTTTGCTAATTTTTTTGTATTTTCTTGTTTATTTTGAATGAACATGTTTTCCTCTAAACTAATGTCATGCTTCACCTTGTATTATTTATAGCTATTAGTTGACCTCACCATGTCCATTTTAGTTATATGTTCCCCATCAAAATCCAGGGTGTAAATTTTTCTTAAGTTATTACTTTTTTCATATCTTGAACTGAGCACGCTTGGGATTGGCTGACTAGTCTGGGGAAAATTACCTTGATGGTAGAAACGGGGACACCTGTTCAACCACTCTGCTTCTGTAACTGATGACAAATCAGTGGGCCTGCCCATATCAATCACATATCACAGGCCAATAACATGTCACTTCTTCCCAAGTATATGACCACAAGAAGTTAGGTTCAAGCGAAGATTCAACTTCAGGAAGGCTGACTGGTGAAATTCTCTGCTATGTTGGATGAGAAGATTAAGACAGTTGCTTGTGATCCCTGAGGAATACTGCTTTGTCAATATTTTGAAAATCTGTACTTGTGAATCTATTCCAAGAAGCTGTAGACACTACCCTCAGGGAATTACTCCCAGAGCAGTCCTGTTGAAAGACTACTACCAAGCTCTACGATAAATATATTTTCAGTGAGTAAACACTTCAGGCAGTGCAAAGTATTCTTTTTTCCATCTCTCAGGAAGAGAAAGAGCAACAGATGAAGCTGATGACTGAAGCTGACATGGGCAAAAGCAGCCAGAAGGCTGGACAAGATAGAACCACTTCTGATTTCACAGCAAGCAGGTTTCAGGAAAGGAAAGAACTGCTTCTAAGATGTCTGAGCAATGGTCCTTCCCAAACCAGTACTCATGCTAATATATAAGCAGATCAAATAGCCCATCAGCTTCTAATGAATGGAAAACCTACACTTGGCACCAAAGTAGGGAAGAAATGAATAGTCAGGTAACCAGCCAATGAGAGTAATGACCTGTGCGAGCCCTTCACTTTATGTAAATGTAAGACTGGCAAAGCAGCAGGTCTGGATGACATCAGAGCTGAGAAAATTAAGAATTTCAGTCCTAACACAAAGTTCTGGCTCCTGGAGCTGATTAACAATTGTATGAAATTTTATACAATTACAAAAATCTGGAAGAAAGCAAGGATCATAGCCATCCTAAAACCAGGCAAAGATCAAAATGACCCTAAAAGTTACAGGACACTCTCCCTTTAGTGCCATCTTCATATGGTTATGGAAAGACTTATCTTACACAGACTGATGGACAAGGCAGTACCACTTCCAATTTCACAGCAAGTGGGTTTCAGGAAAGGAAAGAGCTGCTCCTCAGAAATACTAAAATTAACTCAACTTATAGAAGATGACATTAAAAGGCAGCAGATCACAGGACTGTGTTCCATATACTTCTCAGCTTATAATGCTGTTAATCATTGCCTTCTCCTGGAAGAGTGATACAGCATGACGAATGACTACCATCTTACGTGAGTCATCCAAAACCTACTTCAAAACTGGAGCTTCTTTGTCAAGTTTCATGGGCAGAGAGGCAGATGGAGAAGATAGGGAAATTGGCTGCCCCAAGGAAGTGTGCTTGTGAGATTGCTGTTCAATATTTATACCAATGATCAGTGATTACCAGATGGAACAGAAAATTTCATCTATGCCGATGATCGTACCTAAATTGTTCAAGTTCATCAAGCAGAAGCAGTCTGAAGCTCTTGATACACTCACAGTTTCTTACAGGAAGAACCAACTAAAACAACCTAATCCATCTAAGATGCAGACTAGTGCTTGCCATCTTAGAGCACTGTAACACTGCAGTACCCCCTAACATTTGGGAGTTACATTTAACCGTTCTTTGACGTTCAGAACATCAAGCGGAAAGTGACTGCTAGCAACATTTTATGGAAGATGACTGGAACAACCTGTGGTGCACATCCAGGTGCAGTAAAGACATCTGCCCTTGTGCTGTGCTATTCTGAAACCGAGTATGCATGCCCAGTGTGGTATAAATCCCACCATGCTAAAACTGTGAGTGTGGCACTCATTGAGGCAGGCTGAATTATGACTGACTGTCAGTGTCCCACCGCTCTGGAAAAGCTCCACTACCTTGCCAGTATAACACCTCCTGACATCCATTGAGAAATATCAGCCAGGAAAGAAACAAACAAGGCAATGACATCTCAGGCACATCCTCTCTATTTGGAGATCAGTCAACTTGCCAACGTCTTACATCAAGAAGGAGCTTTCTTAAGATCTACTTAGGCACTTGGAGGTACATCATGGCAAACAAAAATGCGACAGTGGCAGGCAAGACTTGAAAGTCACTCGGACTATATTCAGGTGTCATAAAATAGAGAACAAACCTAAAGAATTGAGGCTTCAGTGCAGTTTCCACTTTGTGCAAAACTGGAAAACAATAGACCACAGCACACTTATTGCAATGTGGTAAATGCCCAGCCAGTTGCACAGCGGTAGATCTGCTCAACGCAACACCAAATACCCTTGAAGTAGCTCGCTTTTGTCTACAAAAGTCCAATCCTGTGATCACATATGGGTAGTCTCTGCTGTGTTCTCCCTAGGACCTTTCCACTGGGCCGTCTTATAGAGCGCCCGGCTAACATAACCTACATATGTGTTATTTACATAATATTAATACATATTTAAGTCACTGGGTGCTCCAAATTAAAGTGTATATACTGTAAAATTGGTTATTTAAATGATAAATCTTCATTAATGTTAGCATAATTGCATCAATTACATCGGAGTTTAAATGTTTAGCTTGAATATCACGTAATGTCGTGCACAAGAGGTGTCAGGATTAGCGTGGAATCGTAGGCGAGCACTCGATACCGCATGTAGTCACAAACCTGTATGGCACTCCACAGCAACCGAGTGCTAAGTCCCGGCGTTACATGATTATGAACGAACAGCAGAAGTGCCAACCTTTGAAAGGAGCTATCGGTAATCCCATTTATAACTCGCCCCCACCCCCACACACACATACACACCGTTGTAAACATTTACAAGTCAAATCCAAAGCACCCCGTTTGCCATTTCCTACAGCAATCTATTCTAAAGTACATCATTTTACACAATAAAATTTGCTCATTACCTATTAGTTTTGCGATAAAAAATTCTTTGCAGCTTGTTTCGCACCCAGCAGCTGCTTTTCAGTGTAGGTTTTCTTGAAACATACTTCCCCCTGAAATGACATTTTCGTCTTCAGAACCATAAGTGATTCCAGTGTGGATGTACTTAATGTAGGCCTGAATTCTGTCTGATTTTTCCTAACAACACTGAAAACTCTTCTTGTGGGAGAGTTACTATGAGGTACACTTAGTACTGCAAATTCAACATTACTTCAGGTTTTATACTTAATTTGTCGACTTTCATTTTTAAGCTCTGCAACGTTGCCTCAGTTCACATCAATCTTAGGTCCATGTACAATATATTCTGGGAAAGTATCACACTGGTAAATTGCAAACTCCTCCTCAAGTTTGTCATGTTCACTTTCTTTGACTAAAGTTGGGAAATTTCCTGATAATGTAACTGCAAGCTGCCATATAGAACTCTCTTACAGAATTATAAAACATCTCTTCATCACAGTCATTATCTTTCAAGTATGCCCTAGCTTTTGCTCCAATTACCAAGTCCTCATTGGCTTTCTGGTATTTCCTCCTCTTGAATTCAACACTCAAAAGGGAGGTAGATTCTGGAGGAATAGAACATGGCTGTACAAATCTGACCAATAGGTCAATTAAAAGACCAGTAAGTTTCCTCCTAAGAAGCTGTATGGAGGGAGCATCTTGTTGCAGAAATATATTCACCAAGTTAAAAACAGGAAGTGTACTATGAAGAAAGTAGCAAAACAGTTTTGTATGTGGGTCTTGTATGGAAGATTTCACAGTTTCAAACTGCTTGGTGGTCTCATTTTTATGGTGGGTCTCACTACAAAACATGAGTGTCAAAGCTTCCCACTGCTCAAGAACTCTAGACTGAAGAAGTGAGAACCAACAGGTACAGTGAAACCTCGATTCTCCGTTTTTCGAGGGACCGTGAAAATAAAACGTACAACACGGGAAAACGGAAAATCCGGGAATGAATGAAAACTATCAATTTGGCTAAACATCACAAAAATGAAATATGTATAATTATAATCTTACAAAAACTCCTAAACCAAACCAAACTACAGCCCCAGTGAGACTTTGCCTGCCAAGCGACCGCTGCTCAGCCCGAAGGCCTGCAGATTACGAGGGGCGCATCGTCAGTGCGACGAATCCTCTCGGCCGATATTCCTGGCTCTGTAGATCGGGGTCGCCATCTCACCATTAGATACGGTAGCTCCACAATTAAAGGTAATCACGTAGGCTAAGTGGACCTGGAACCAGACTTATATCCAGGTAAAATTGCCTGACCTGGTCGCAATCGAACCCGGGCCCTCTGGATGAGAGCCGGGCATGTTAGACCGCGAACCGCATTAATTACCGGTACGCGAGTTCAAAATCTCGATACTTTATATTCAATTTTACAGGGGAATCTTCGTTAGTTTCCCGTGAAAACTTCTTTCAGTTCAGCAACTTTGATTACGCTAGCCAAACTCTTCGAAAAATCTAACAACGCCAAGCCAAACGACAATCGACCACAAGTAGCTTTTAATTCTTTCATCTAATAAAATAAAGCATATTAGATACAAAAGCACCCAAAATGATGGCGAAATCCGTTCATTTCTTAATCTTTCATTGTAATTTGGTCTCCGGTATACTGTTCGTAGTCAGTTTCTGGAAATCTCGTACCGCGCAAATTAGGCCTACATCGACTTTTAAACGTTATGTTGAACTCGAAAACATGGTTTCGAATGTAAGTATCGATTCTTAAAAGTTCTCGAATACATTATATTCAATTCTGCGCGTCACAAATCCAATCAAATTGGAAAGATAAAAGAAATATCAAAACTTCAGAAATTACGGTTATTCGTGACCTTGAGGTCATCTGGAAAGTGCGCTCGCTGCACATGTCAGTACGAGTTTGAAATGATACCAATCATTTAAAATGTAAAGTGCGCAAGTAAAACGACTGCGGTTTTTGGTATTTTAACACGAAAACGTAAAATTCCCAGTCTTATATTAGTAACAGTAATAGGCAATCCCAAGACCTCCCATGGCTTTCTTTTTTTTTTAATGTAAGGTGCAACATCTGTTTTCGTCTCGCTAACATAATCATGTACGATAATATAAAACATACTGAATTTGTGTTAAGGAGCAGTTTCGATTCCTGCCTGAAAGCCCACTTAGGTCTGCAGTGCCCTGAGCAAAGTGCCGAAAACCCCTTCGGCAGTACGATCGAAAAAATGTAAATAAGAAAACATCTAACCCTGGACATAATATGGACGTTTTATAAGAGCTGTAGAAATTCGCCGTGTCTTCTAGCAATTGCTGTCGCCACTCACTGCCCTATGATTTTCCGAGATTCTCTAAACAATACCACCCGAATGCGATGCTAAGATGGTCCCTTATGCAAGTTCACCGCCGATCGCCGAACGCCAAGATCCATAAATATGCCATAGCCGTCCTTTCGTGAGATATAGTTTATTAAAAAACGATTGATCGAGGATTTAGCGTTGATGGGACTGGAATTTCTGGACGGTTGATCCGGGAAATCTTTTCTTCGAGGAACGGATAATGCGGGACTTTTACAACGTGATTTAATTACGATGCTCTCGGGACCACGTAATTTGAACGCATATTCCGGGAAAACGTACTTTCCGGGAACGGATAATCGAGGTTCCACTGTACTAACATATTTCAAACTTTTGTGACCCTCTGTGCCACAAAGAGCCTAATAAACTTTCAACACCTTTTGCCTTTTAGAACTCTTAATAAGACAGTAATATAACTGAACCAAAAAGTTCTCTACATGGGCTGGTAATTGGGCTGCTGCTTTTTGTGCACAGATGTGTATGAGATGACATGAACAACCTGGGACATAAACAGAAGAATGCCTGTCCTTCACAAATTTAGCAACACCTTTACTTGCCCCTATCATTGTGTATGCACTGTCAGATGAAAAAGAAATGCAATTTTCCCATGGAATGGCTAAAGAAGACAATTCACTATAATAGAGAAAATTCCCTCACCTGTGTAGTCGGTACTCTCTAACAATGACAATAGAAGAGTTGATATTTGGCCTCTCCGAGCATTAAAGAAAGAGACAACTATAGGATAAGTTTAACTGCATTTGAATCCGTACTACCATCAGTAGCCAAAGAAAAAGGCGTTATTTGCAAAAGTTCTCTTATTTCCTTTTTTACCTCAGATGCCGTGTATTGAACTAAAGCAAAGGTTTTAGTTCTTGCACAACCATATTTCTGAGATATTTCAGAGTCGGGGAACATTGATCTAAACAAATTTCCAGCATGATCTAAAACTGATAACAGAATATTCTGCTCCAAAATAAATGATGTGAACAGCAATTCGGCATTCGTCACCGCAGTTCCATTACCTTTTACGAAGAACGATGAAACAGACTGGTTTCGTAATTTTGATTCACCGTATGAGTGATGTTTCTTGGATTCTATGGGTCGTCTGCAATCATCACGTCCACCATGAGCCACAGAGAAATCACACGAACACACACTGCAGAACATGGGGTTTTCACTAACACAAGAAGCAAGTAGGCATGGCCATTCCTTTGCGTAACCGTCTCAATATTTCTGTAACACTGCTGTCTTCTTAAAAGAAGAAGCAATTTTGACAATTGCTCTGCTTCATTTTACAAAACCAATCACTTCTTTTCGAATCAATGACTAGGATAATTAAAACTGAAATGCGCTAAATATACCACTCGTTCTACACACACACACAACATACAGAGAGCTGAATGCGCGCACTGGAGAACTGCAGCAGAGCAAGAAGTAGCGAGTAGCAAGGAGTAGAGCCTACCTCACAGCTGACTTGATGCGTCATTCTAGCTAAGAGAGCAGCATATATCTATATAGCTGACCGTGATTTCACAACGCTCGCAGAAAACATTTTTTTTTTTTGCTAGGAGCTTTACGTCGCACCGACACAGATAGGTCTTATGGCGACGATGGGGTAATAAAGGCCTAGGAGTTGGAAGGAAGCGGCCGCGGCCTTAATTAAGGTACAGCCCCAGCATTTGCCTGGTGTGAAAATGGGAAACCACGGAAAACCATCTTCAGGGCTGCCGATAGTGGGATTCGAACCTACTATCTCCCAGATGCAAGCTCACAGCCGCGCGCCTCTACGCGCACGGCCAACTCGCCTGGTTGCAGGAAACAAAAGGAAGTGACGACCGAAGAACTGCCAAATATGTTTAGTTGCCAACTTACAAACATTGAAATGAGAAGCGTTGACCAGTAATGCTCTAAGGGATTGAATATTTTTTACTTCTTTCCCTTTTTTCGTAGAAATTAATTTTTATCGCGACAATGTTACTTTTCCATAATAATTTCCCCTTCGACCGTAATGCCGTAATCACGAAGTGAAATCCGTAATAATTACGGACAATCCGTAACAGTTGGCACCTCTGGAACAGTAGAATACTAGAAGTTATGTCTTGTTCGTGATAATAATAAAATAGTTCAATTTTGCAGTTATTACCAGGTCTATGCATAAGTCTTTTCCAGTTTCACTAAGATATGGTGGCAGCGAGCAGCACGCAGCGTATGAATCTGACACATACGTCATTAACCTACCAACACACACAAGTTGAGTCCGCCAAACATTAGTGCCCGTGTTGTATAATTCAGTGATGATGTCAACGTTTGTGCCTGAAAAAGAACATTGCTTCTCTTTTGTTTGCTTTACGTCGCACCGACACACATAGGTCTTATGGCGACGATGGGACATAACAGCTGCGTGCCCCTAACCGCACTGGCAACTCGCCCGTTCTTTTATCATTTAATCAAAATAAAAAGGTTGTGGAAAGTCATCGTTTGATGGTAGAAACATATGGTGAAAACGCTCTGTCGATTAGAACCCGTGAGACATGGTTTCGACGATTTACATGTGGTGATTTCAATGTGAAAGACCATACTTTGTGTCTGGTGGGACCAGAGCGGTATTATTTATTATGAACTGTTGAAGCCCGGTGAAACAGTTAATGCATAACGCTATCGCCAACAAATGATTAATTTAAATCACATAATGATCAAAAGATGACCGGAATGGGCCAGAAGGCATGGCAAAGTGATTTTGTTGCACGACTATGCACCGTCTCACACAGCAAAACCAGTTAAAGACACCTCGAAATCGTTTGGATGGACATTCTTCCGCACCTGCCATACACCCCCCTCACTGACGTGGCGCCATCTGACTATCAACTCTTCGCATCAATGGGGCACGCGCTTGTAGGACAGCACTTCGGCAATTTCGAGAAAGTTGGAAAATGGCATGACGAATGGTTTGCCGCAAAAGACAACCAGTTTTTCTGTCATAGTATTCATAACATACCTGAAAGATGGGCGAAGTGTGTATAAGCCGATGGCCAATATTTTGAATAAACAAAAATTGAATTTCCCTTGAAAATTACCTGCTTTGTTTACCACAAAAACTGGCAAAAACTTATGCATACACCTTGTATTCACCTGTCTAATATTATTGTTAATGATCTCAGGGGAATAAACTGAAATGTTATCATATTCATTTTTTACGTTTTATTTCCCACACGGTTACTCATTCCTGTCACCCAGCTGACGAAAATTTCTGCGGAGAACACTGCTCTGCATATTTTAAGGTATTCCTATGTATGTACATATGTATGTATTCGTATTTCCTTAATGTGATATATCTAGCATCTGACACAATAAATAAATTAGCGAAGGACAGAAATAGTATATGAAATGGATGGCAGCTAGAAGTCACAACCTAGCTCTGGTGGGTAAGATAAAGATACTTTCACTAGATCTGTTGTGCAACTTGATTTCAAGGGCTTAGAAAAAGATTTCACCAAATAATTGCAGGAATATCTTAAAAACATGCATCTGCCTGTTTATGGACAGGATATCTTTCAGGTTGATAATGACCATATGAATGTACAAAAGGAACATTATTATGAGACAGATAACAGACTGAGTGGCTCAGATGGTTGAGATGCTGGCCATCTGACCCCAACTTGGCAGGTACGATCCTGGCTCAATCCTGTGGTATTTGAAGGTGCTCAAATACATCAGCCTTGTGTTGGTAGATTTAATGGCACATAAAAACTCCTGCGGGACTAAATTCTGGCACCTCAGTGTCTCCGAAAACCGGAAAGGTAGTTAGTGGGACCTAAAGCCAATATTATTATTACTAATTCTTGATAAGTCATATCAATCATATTAGATACCCATATTTGTTATATTTCAAATCTAATTCCTGGCATCAACTTGATAACAGTCACCTAAGATTGAATGGCATTCAATCCATTACTTCTAGCATTGTGGATCCATGCAGCCTGATACAGTTCGCAGGCCTTATTTAGTGAGATTGGCACCGAGTCATGGATACTTTTGAACAAAGTTCTAATAGGGTTGGTCGTGAAACAATGCATGCTCATCTTCTAATATCACAATGGCTCTTGCAACCTCATCACAGCTTAAAGACATCTTCAAATAGAACAAGATTACAAACTAACATTGCAAAACAAATTGCATCTCAACTCTGAGCAAATTACCGGACAGAGGTTCAACATCACAAACCTGTCGTATAACTCCAGCATCAAATGGATAGTTGTTTCATAAAACTAAAACAAATTAAAAGAGAAAGAAAAAGTACAATGAGCAGATGCAAGTTAAGACAGATCCCTCTTTACACTAATGATTGTAAGAAGTGTTGCAAGCAACATAATTATTGCAAGTCTCCTCTAAACACATTTTGGGATTCATCAGAGGTGATTTTCATTGTTGTATAATAATTTCAATCAATTAGCATCCAACACCATTGCTAAATGGTTAGCATGCTGGCCTTTGGTCCAAGGGATCCCAGGTTCGATTCTTGGTCAGTCCATGTATTTTAACTTTCATTACTTAATTTCCATGGCTCGGGGACTGGGTGTTTGTGATGTCATCAGGATTGGCATTAGATTTCATCTTAGGTAGGGCCCCATCCACACAGATGAGCAGGTCGACTGTACGGCGTCAACTCAAAAGACCTACACCAAGTCCAAGCCTCTCCGAAGACCACACACCAAGAAAAACTCTTTCAAGATTAAAATTATTGTGTCCACCTATTCAATACAAATATATTTTTAGTGATTAAATTCTACATGAATTATAAACACCAGTTAGGGACATGTTTTGCCCTAGTTATGGGCATCTTCAGCCTAATACTAATCTTAAGGTCAAGAATTAAAACTATAAACATTGGAACTTAATAGTAAACTTAACTTAATACTAAATACAATGGTCTTATGCTTTTTACATAGTTTACAATATGTACAGTATGTGCAATATGTACATTAACTTTGCCAGAATTTATGAACAATGAATTAATTTATTTTATAATGATTAGCCAACGGCCGTAGCCGTATTGAAACACCGGATCCCGTGAGATCTCCAAAGTTAAGCAACATTGGGCATGGTCAGGAGTTGGATGGGTTGCCACACGCTGTTGGTGGGGGGTAAGGGAATGGAGGAGCGGAAAGGAACTGGCCACCCTACTGCACGTAACCTCCGGCTCAGGAACACCTCTGTGGAGATTCGGACCTGCCTTCGGGCAGAATAACCCTTACCTTACCTATAATGATTAGACATCCAAATTGTAGATTGGATTGATCACAGCATGAATTGGGGTTTCTCCAATTGTATTGACTAGAGATTGATCACAGCGTGAGTTGGGGTTTCTTCAACTGTTACGGTCGCCTAAGTCATAAGAATTGTTACAAAACCGGAACCTTAATAAAAGTCGATCATGTTAGGGTTTGAATCTGTTTGAATATTCCTTTAGAAAGAAGCATGGTTATGTTTTTAGGTTGAAGCATGTATGTTGGAAACATATTGTTGATATCATTCATTAGTGCTCATCAGATAAAAATTTGGATTATTAAGTCTTCTTGTTGATTAACTTTCCCATTGGTGCATTGTTCAACCTTGGGAGGAATATGAGTTGTCTGTAACTGGATAAGAGAAAAAGAGGGGGAATTAGAATGATGAATGTAGAGCCCAATATGATAATAATTGCAGAGTGACAGTGTTTATCCCATGAATTTACTTGTCTTGTTGACATTAGTTGGGACCACTTGTTCCGGTTGTGTCTGAACAACTAAGCTTGCTACTCCTAGTGTAGTATTGATGCTGTAACATGGAGGGGAAGGGGGAGTGAGTTTCAAATTGTGCGTCCGTGTTGATGCTTGAGAGGTGTTACTCGAATTGGATTGGACAGGCCCGGCATTAGGCGTGGCTATTGGAGTGCATGCGTGCTGTGATTTAAACATACTGGGAACTTTATTCTGATTTACGGCCTGGATTACCCTCGGAATTGTCTCATATAACGGATTTTTGTTGTCAATGACATCGTTAAGATTATTATTTTTATTATAAGTTTGTTCCAAATAAATGTACAAGTTTTCCGTTTCGTTCAATAATTTCCCTTTACCCAGGCTTTTAACGATCTTCAAATCATTCTCTATTGAGGCGAATTTATGGCCTATTTCACTCATATGCTGGCTCATGGCCGGTTACTTGTTATGCTTGGAAGCATTGTAATGTTCTAGACACCTTGTGTAAAAGCTCCTCCCTGTTAGACCAATATACGTGAACTCACACTGGGCACATTTTAACCTATAAACACCAGATCCTGAGTAAATATTATTATTATTATTATTATTATTATTATTATTATTATTATTATTATTATTATTATTATTATTATTATTATTATTATTATTATTGACTCTATTGTGGTTGAGGAATATGTTCTGATTATTATTTATTGTCCTGAAGGCTATGTTGACGCTGTGTTTTTGTAAAACATTAGTGTTCTGATGGATAGCCGGGCTGTTATACGTAAATGTGGAGTAGTTGTTTTTCTTTGATTTCTCTGGGACTAGGTTGGAAGATAGCCTAATTTTGATCTTATTAATTAACCGATTGATTACATTTATTTTAAAGCCACTGAACCGAGCTAACTGTCTTACGTAATTCAGAGAGTAACTGACTTATGTAATTCAGACAGTTAGCTCGGTTCAATGGCTTTGAAATAAATGTAATCAATCAGTTAATTAATAAGATCAAAATTAGGCTATCTTCCAACCTAGTCCCAGAGAAATCAAAGAAAAACAACTACTCCACATTTACATATAACAGCCCAGCTATCCATCAGATCACTAACATTTTACAAAAACACAGCGTCAACATAGCCTTCAGGACAATAAATAATAATCAGAACATATTCCTCAACCACAATAGAGTCAATAAGAACAAAAACGTTTACTCAGGATCTGGTGTTTATAGGTTAAAATGTGCCCAATGTGAGTTCACGTATTTTGGTCAAACAGGGAGAAGCTTTTACACAAGGTATCTGGAACATTACATTGCTTCCAAGCATAACAAGTAACCGGCCATGAGCCAGCATATGAGTGAAATAGGCCATAAATTCGCCTCAACAGAGAATGATTTGATCATCGTTAAAAGCCTAGGTAAGGGGAAATTATTGAATGAAACGGAAAAATTGTACATTTATTTGGAACAAACTTATAACTTAATAAAAATAATAATCTTAAAGATGTCATTGACAACAAAAATCCGTTATATGAGACAACTCCGAGGGTAATCCAGGCCGTAAATCAGAATAAAGTTCCCAGTATGTTTAAATCACAGCACGCCTAATGCCGGGCCCGCCCAATCCAATTCGAGTAACACCTCTCAAGCATCAACACAGACGCACAATTTGAAACTCACTCCCCCTTCCCCTCCACGCTCCACCCCTCCGTTACAGCATCAATACTACACTAGGAGTAGCAAGCTTAATCGTTCAGACACAACCGGAACAAGTGGTCCCAGGTAACGTCGACAAGACAAGTAAGTTCATGGGATAAACACTTTCACTCTGCAATTATTATCATATTGGGCTCTACATTCATCAATCTAATTCCCCCTTTGTTTCTCTTATCCAGTTACAGACAACTCATATTCCTCCCAAGGTTGAACAATGCACCAATGGGAAAGTTAATCAACAAGAAGATTTAATATTCCAAATTTTTATCCGATGAGTACCAATGAATGATATCAACAATATGTTTCCAACATACATGCTTCAACCTAAAAACATAACCATGCTTATTTCTAAAGGAATATTCAAACAGATTCAAACCCTAACATGATCAACTTGAACCAAGGTTCCGGTTTTGTAACAATTCTTACGACTTAGGCAACCATAACAGTTGAAGAAACCCCAACTCACGCTGTGATAAATCTCTAGTCAATACAAGTGGAGAAACCCCAATTCACGCTGTGATCAATCCAATCTACAATTTGGATGTCTAGTCATTATAAAATAAATTAATTCATTGTTCATAAATTCTGGCAAAGTTAATGTATATATTGCACATACTGTACATATTGTAAACTATGTAAAAAGCATAAGACCATTGTATTTAGTATTAAGTTAAGTTTACTATTAAGTTCCAATGTTTATAGTTTTAATTCTTGACCTTAAAATTAGTATTAGGCTGAAGATGCCCATAACTAGGACGAAACATATCCCTAACTGGTGTTTATAATTCATGTAGAATTTAATCACTAAAAATATATTTGTATTGAATAGGTGGACACAATAATTTTAATCTTGAAATAGTTTTACTTATTGTATCTTCAATACGGAACAAAATGAGATTAGTTACTTGTGAGCACACACCATTCTTATGATCAAAGAATGTACTTTCTTTTCACCAGTCATTACGTATTATGCATAGAATAAATTAAATAAATCTACAGAGGATGAGAATATCATTACAGCCACTATATAAAAGTAGGATTTTCAACACTTGAAACAACATGGAAAACAGATGGACTTTTTTGGAAAAACTAATGATTTGTGACACTTCCCTTCAGAACGATTGCGACTTTGACTCAATCTGGCACACTGCATTTGAAGCAGTTATTCATTAAATCATAACTGTGATGCCACACATTCATGATCCTTTCAATTAATGGGATTTTATCTGCCACAATTTATTCAGGAACTTCCCTCTTCATTAGCTCCAAAAGGTTATCAATTGGACTGACTTCTGGTGAGTTGTGAGGTCACTCCAGAACCTTCTATGTTGTCAGAAAGGAATTTTGTCACTTTCTTTGCCTCCTGGCAGGTTGTAGAATCATGCATGGACACAAATTTGCCACCTGGGCATGGACTTATGGGAGCAGCAATTTCTCCAGACCATGATGTACTGACCCTGTCTAATGGTTCTAACAACAATACGCAGGAGACCACTTCAACGACAGACCACACCATGATGCTTAAAGGAAGGCTGACAATTTTTGCAGTACTGTCACTATTGCATTTTTTACTCCAGCATCATCTTACAAACACAGATTTACCATCAAAGTTGTGTATAGATGACTCATTCAAAAGGAATATCAGAAAAAGCAATAGTTTTTTAAACACATTTGCATAAAGTATGTTTATGACTAAAAAAGAAACAATTCATAGGACTAAAAATTCTTATGCTGTTTTAACCAAAAAAGTATGCTTTTCCATCATTGCTGGTTACAAGAATGGTTCCTTGCAACAGGAGAAACCAAGCACTTTAATTCTCTGATGAGCTGTTATTAGAGATATGTCAATTCAAGGATCTTCAATGAAATAATTATTATGGCTCGTTCTCTATTTTGAGGAATGATACTTCATATTTCTCTTTCAACTTGTGCAAAAGTTATTCTTTGCAGCCCAACTTTCCTATTTCCTTTGGCAATTATGTTATAGCTTTGTCCAAATTCTTCTTGATTCTACCCACTGTTGATTTCAAAGCACAAGCACAAGAACCCATTGTTCTTTTTTCTTTTTTGCTAGTGGCTTTACGTCGCACCGACACAGTTAGGTGGATAGGGCTTATGGCGACGATGGGATAGGGAAGACCTAGGAGTTGGAAGGAAGCAGCCGTGGCCTGGTGTGAAAATCGGAAACCACGGAAAAACATCTTCAGGGCTGCCAACAGTGGGATTCGAACCCACTATCTCCCGGATGCAAGCTCACAGCCACACCCCTCTAACCGCACGGCCAACTCGCCCGATAAGCCATTGTTCTTTAAGAATAATCAGCGTTATTCGAAAATTTCCAAAACTGCAGGGGAGTGAGATATTATTTTAGGTTTTCCTACGTTTATTTTCCAATTAACTGTCTTTTAGATAATATAATGAGAGAAAAGTGCTTTGCAACATCACTTAGAAAGATATATTCAAACAGACTGCAAGAAAGAAATTTAAGATTAACCTACATGCGACATTCCAACAACTGAATCAATAACAAACGCGTTTGGCATGTTTTTCATTATTGACTTGCAAACAGATTACTGAACCTCTAAAAGGACTTGTTTGTTTATAGTCATTGCCTACATCTGTACTTAATAACATTCAATCTGAAAAGAGCAACATTGAAGAAAAAGTACTGTTAATATACACCTAATCAACTAAATTATCAATTTTCTGATTTTAATCTAGAGGGGCTAATAATATGACAATCATTCACAATATATTAAAAATTTTATACATCTGAAAAATTACCAGCAGTTGTACTTCCAGCAGAAAACTGATCTGCAATAAGGATATCCACAGCTATTTGAAATCCTAACCCAATTTCTCCCAGTACATTCTCAACTGGTACAGCAGTGTCCTCAAAGGTCACCTGTGAAAAGAAAGAGATACAGAACTAATATGAGACTTGAGCATTGAAATTGCTTCTAAGAAACACACCATGACAGTGACTTATTCCAAGGAGAGTTGTTACACTTTCTTCTGTACCAAGGCCGTACCCAGGCAGAGTGTTAGGGGAATTCAAACCCCACCCTCGAAATAAAATGGAAATTTACAAATTTAAACAGTACATACGAGTTTTTAAATTCAAGCCATTAAATCAATACTATTCGGAAATCAAGCACTTGAAAAAAATTATACAATTTAACCTATAAAAACGGTGCCGTCTTTAAATATTTCTGTATAAAAGTACGAGGGCCACTTCAAAAATTAGGCACAGAGCACATGCATGTCCATAACAGTGGAATTATTCCCACATGCAAAGGGTCAGTTGTGAGCCAGACTTTCAGCTATCACCACGTGTTTTCAGTGTTATGATAATCTGTGCTTTGAGTGAGAAATTCTCATATGAAATGGAGGGAGAAAATGACTTCGGTCAAGTCACACATACATCAAAATTGAAAGTTTGCGGGAGAAAACACTCACTCAAATTCACAACACTCTAGTTGAATTTTGTGGGGAGAGAGTACTGGATCAAAGCACAGTGCCCTGGTGGGCTACCCATTTTCACGAAAGCCAGACAAGTACTGAACACAACCCAGTATGTCTGTCTCTTCAGTGTTCAGAATCATAACCGAGAAACTACAGAAAAGAGAAGTCGCTACAAAATGGGTTCCTCATCACCTGAGTGAAAAGCAAAAAGCAAATTGCACAACAATCGCTTCAACGCTAAGAGACAGAGAAGATAAGTTCTTAAATAGGATTGCTGCCATAGATGAAAAACAGATTCGAGATCTTAAGCCAGAATTGAAATGTCAGTCCTCCCAGTGGAAACATCCCGACTCTCCTGCACGATATCACATGACCACATACTACCGAACCAGTATGCAGAGTTTTGGAGAATTATGGATGGAAATCAATCCCCATCCACCCAACAGTCCTGACATGAGTCCATGAGGCCTTGATTTGTTTCCAAAACTCAAGAAACCACTCCGAAGGAAACATTTCTAAACAACTGAGGAGGCTTCTGATGCAGTGACCCGAGTAATCAGACAGATCAAGAGATGGCGGCCTAACAGGAATATAAGACTTGCTGAAATGCCGGGCCACTGTTATTGAGAAGAATGGATTTTACATTGAAGACCTGTAAAGTCATTTTGTGAAACAAAAATTTTTTGATTCCTAATTTTTATGGTGTGCATAATTTTTTTAATGACCTTCGTTAGTTAACATTTTTACTGAAAAATGTACCTTTAAAAAAAATTTTGGTGAGAAATATGGGTTGTTGAGTTTTCATCGCATTTGAGGTCCTCTTTGTGGCCTTATTTTTGTGCTTCTTAGTCAGGGTTTAGCCTCATGATAATCAGCCGACTGGCACTGGCAGGGTTTTACAAATGCAGTTACTCAAAGGAAAATTCAAAATGATGAAATAATTTGTTTTAGTGACCACCTTGAATTATTAAAAAATAAACATAAGTGTGACAGCTATTCGGGATGAAGTCTCACAGGACACTGAAAAATTGGAGACTACAAACTGTATACATTGTTATAAATATCAAATCGGTTGTTGTAATTTGATACTATTATTAGTCTACAATCGCAAGTCTCACAGTCGCATCATTTTGACTCCCAGATAACTGCCTAAGTAATCCATATTAATAGTTTAATCGGGCTCCCATGAGTTACTTATTCTAACATTACAATGGACCTACAAGTTTTATGAAAATATATAAATAACAATAATGAATTGACACAACAGCTTCCTAACGAGTAAGTTTGTTTGAGCCTATATCCTTTCTTTCTTTTCATGCAATATTTTAATTTATTTTCTTTCACCCATTCATTCCTTCTTTTCAATCAATCAATCAATCAATCAATCAATCAATCAATCAATCAATCAATCAATCAATCAATCAATCAATCAATACTGATCTGCATTTAGGGCAGTCGCCCAGGTGGCATATTCCCTATCTGCTGTCTTCCTAGCCTTTTCCTAAATGATTTCAAAGAAATTGGAAATTTATTGAACATCTCCCTTGGTAAGTTATTCCAATCCCTAACTCCCCTTCCTATAAATGAATATTTGCCCCAGTTTGTCCTCTTGAATTAAAACTTTATCTTCATATTGTGATCTTTCCTACTTTTATAAACGCCACTCAAACTTATTCGTCTACTAATGTCATCCCACGCCATCTCTCCGCTGACAGCTCGGAACATACCACTTATGATATAGATGTTGTTTCCCATAGGGAATCTGAAATATTTGTTCCGAATGAGTAAATTTACAATACCAATATAAATACTCCGTTATTGGACATTATAAATTTTCCAGCTAACTCATTCCTGGTTGCCAGCATTTCGCCCTCATGTGCTAGGCTGGGCTCATCAGTTAGTACCTAGCACACCTACCAAGATGCTGGCTAGTTCATACCGTGGAGGCCACTGCGTAGGCTAATTGTAGCCACCGGCAGTGCCAATGCACTATGAGACACTTTGTCTCATTATCAAAAATTGATGCCTGCTTGGCCATTAGATGATATAGATGTTGATTCCCATAGAGAATCTGATATATTTGTTAATTTGATAATGAGACAAAGTGTCTCATAGTGCATTGGCACTGCCGGTGGCTACAATCAGCCTACGCAGTGGCCTCCACGGTATGCACTAGCCAGCATCTTGGTAGGTGTGCTAGGTACCAACTGATGAGCCCAGCCTAGCACACGAGGGCAAAACGCTGGCATTCCAGCGTCTTGGTAGGTGTGCTAGGTACCAACTGATGAGCCCAGCCTAGCACACGAGGGCGAAACGCTGGCTACCAGGAATGAGTTAGCTGGAAAATTTATAATATCCAATAACGGACTATTTATATTGGTATTACATACCACTTAGTCGAGCAGCTCTCCTTCTTTCTCTCAATTCTTCCCAGCCCAAACTTTGCAACATTTTTGTAACGCTACTCTTTTGTCGGAAATCACCCAGAACAAATCGGGCTGCTTTTCTTTGGATTTTTTCCAGTTCTTGAATGAAGTAATCCTGGTGAGGGTCCCATACACTGGAACCATACTCTAGTTGGGGTCTTTCCAGAGAATTATATGCCCTCTCCTTTACATCCTTACTAAAACGCCTAAACACCCTCAAATCCATGTGCAGAGATCTGTACCCTTTATTTACAATCCCATTTATGTGATTATCCCAATGAAGATCTTTCCTTATATTAACACCTAGATACTTACAATGATCCCCAAAAGGAACTTTCACCCCATCAACGCAGTAATTAAAACTGAGAGGACTTTTCCTATTTGTGAAACTCACAACCTGACTTTTAACCCCGTTTATACCATTGCCTGCTGTCCATCTCACAACATTTTCGAGGTCACGTTGCAGTTGCTCACAATCTTGTAACTTATTTATTACTCTATACAGAATAACATCATCCGCAAAAAGCCTTACATCTGATTCCACTCCTTTACTCAAATCATGTATATATATATATATATATATAAGAAAACATAAAGGTCCGATAATACTGCCTTGAGGAATTCCCCTCTTAAATATTACAGGGTCAGATAAAGCTCTGCCTACTCTAATTCTCTGAGATCTATTTTCTAGAAATATAGCAACCCATTCAGTCACTCTTTTGTCTAGTCCAATTGCACTCATTTTTGCCAGTAGTCTCCCATGATTCACCCTATCAAATGCTTTAGACAGGTCAATCGCAATACAGTCCATTTGACCTGAATCCAAGATATCTGCTATATCTTGCTGGAATCCTACAAGTTGAGCTTCGTGGAATAACCTTTCCTAAAACCGAACTGCCTTCTATCGAACCAGTTATTAATTTCACAAACATGTCTAATATAATCAGAAAGAATGCCTTCCCAAAGCTTACATACAATGCATGTCAAACTTACTGGCCTGTAATTTTCAGCTTTATGTCTATCACCCTTTCCTTTATACACAGGGGCTACTATAGCAACTCTCCATTCATCTGGTATAGCTCCTCCGACCAAACAATAATCAAATAAGTACTTCAGATATGGTACTACACTTTTTTTCCCATTGCAGTTGATGTGCACTCTTTATCCCCCCATAGACCGTCTCACTACGTCATGCAATGCAGACTTCCACCTTTAAAAAAGTTTAGCAAGTTTTGCTAACCAGAAGAGTTATAGACGAAGGGATTTTTCTACCTCAACATTCACATGTGTTTTTAATGTGTTAATCATGATCATTACCTTTTAATTCCACACATTTTTCAGTGCTTTTATTTTTTTGCATATACAGTACATGTAATATTTTAGCTTCCACTGAAGATGGACTTTAGATAGGCTGAAACACGTTTAGACATCCCATCTAATATAGATGGATTTTTGTATTGAAAAGGATAGAGTAAGACATTTTTATTTGTAAACAATAATGAATGGATATATTTATTTGAGTTAAGTGTTATAGTTTATTGGTGTATGGGGATGAATATATTTTAAACAGATTTTATTCAGCAATATACTTGTGTATATTAATAATGCTATGGACTTGGCCCCTCTGTCCGCCATTTTAACCTCCAGTGGGGCGAGGCAAGCGTGTGTGAGCTGTTCGACTGTCACCGGGCCGGTGCTCATTGGTCAGACATCACTACAAATGATCTTATAGGCCGCTATGTCGCTGAGGCCTCGAGGTGTGAGGAGACAACTATAGAAACTAGCCCTGTGGATCGAAAGACTTCCATACCTGTAGATTTCCACAGGATTCCAGTGACCGACGTATCTCGAACATTGGTAACGTGTATGGCGAGAGCACCTGCAGAGGAGTGAGTGAGTTAGCGAGGAGCTCAGCTGAGAGTTGAATGAGAGTGTTGAGTTGGAGATGGGCAGTTCAGTGAGTGAGTGAGTGAGTGAGTGAGTGAGTGAGTGAGTGAGTGAGTGAGTGAGTGAGTGAGTGAGTTTGTGGACTCAGTTAGTTTGAGTGGAGTTGCCAGCAAGAGATAGCCGGAGTTGAGAGAGGCAGTCTGTGGAGCGTTCGTCTGTTGAACTGAGGATTGTCCTGCTTGCCTGCTGTCGTGTGTGCCTCTTGTGGCTGGCTGCTGTAGAAGGACATTGGATGTTCTGGTGCAGCTTGAAGGGGACACTGGTGCCAATGTGTGTAGGCTGCGGAGTTCCAATGGGGTGCGGACAGCAAACCTCATCCTGAGGTACGAGACTGTCATGTGCAGGCTGTGAACTGTGGACTGTGACAACGCCAACAAGTGCGACTGTGCGGCTGAGTGAGTCTGTATTGTAAGTGATCAGAGACAGTGTATATCAGTGTAGATAAACAGTGAGGACTAAGAGAAAATGTGTGTGTACCGTATAAGTGTATGTCCTATGTACTCGTGTACATTGAAAGCTCGGCAATCCTGTGTGTGTAAATGTGTAGTTTTAGTAACTAGTTAATAAATTTTAGAAGTAAAACGCTACCAGCCAACACGTAACAATAATTTAAAACTTGCTGACGACACTACTTTCTGTGCCAGCAGCGAAGACAAACTTGCAGACTTGAGCAGAGTGTATGCACTAAACATGAACATTACTAAGTCCAAACTGTGACTGAGGAGCACAGATTGAGATCACTGGTAAATTATGCAGATTGGACGTTGTATGCAATTTTGTCATCAACTATCATTCACAGGGGAAGTTGTGAGGCAGAAATGAAACGACTGTTTAACTTCGGGAGAGTTGTTATGAAGAAACTCTCCAGGATCTGGATATAACAAACACAAAGATGTGACTTGTTGAAGCACTTATTTTCTATGAATTTCAACATGATTGTGAAACATGGATCCTAAAGGCCAGAGACAAACAGCGCATCAGTGCGTTTGAGAGGTGCTGGCGCAGAATGTTGCATGTACAGTGAACTGAAAGGAGAACAAATATGATCATCATTGGGCAACCCAGCATTTCAAAACATATTTCTTTCTGTGTCAGTCCGAAGATCCCTCATTTCTTCGGGCACATCATGAGAAGGGATGGAGAAAATCTTGAGAAATACATCATGCATGGCAAGGTGGATGGTGTAAGACAACAGGGAAGGACAGCGTACAGATGGATTGACCAAATTAAGAAACACGCTGATTTACCTCTTCAGCAGAACTTAAGAAGAACTGAAAACCGTCCAGGATAGAGAAACATAGTTAATAGGTTTATGGCGCTCTAATGGGTAAAACTACTTGTGAGGATGATACTCATGTAACTATATGGAATGCGATAGATAAATCTGCTGAACAATAACACTTATTAATTTATTAGTGTACACAATTTACACACATCAAAAAAAAAGGTTTGCATCACCCCTGTGTGTCATGTTATGTGTTGCTATCTTGGGCTGTCCTATGCAGACCAGAAAGATGACTCTAAAGATGTTTGTAAACATACAATTGCACATACTCCCATAAACAGGAAGAATGCCATGCTCAAATACCAAGCAGTGTTTCACTTGAAGTTCTTGCACTACTGAGGAAGCAGAGGTGTGTTCTAAGCATTTTAGTGAGCATCTCGGAAAGCATGACATGCAATGAAAACATGTGAATGTTCACGCGTAATCACATTATGTCAAGAAGGATGGACAATAAGAGCACTTGCTTGACATGTGGGCCATAATCAAAGTGATGTGTTTCAAACATGGAAGCACTATTGGGAGTCAGGAACTGTTGATGACTTGCCTCGCACTGGCCGTCCAAGGGCTACGACTTCAGTTGATGATCATTACCTTAGAATTTCAGCTCAGAGGAACCGTGATTACAGTGCCACCATTCTGAATAATAATATTCTGGCAGCCACAGGTCGCCATGTTTCAACTCAAAATGTGAGAAATGGTCAAATGAGGCTCAACTCCACTCTCGATGCCCATGGCAAGGCCCAGCTCACCAACCTAGACATCATGTGGCAGATGAGCCCAAAATTGTGCTGAATGGTCTCTTCAGAATCGGCATAAAGCCCTTTTCACCAATGAGTGTCACATAAGCCTTGTTATTGATGATTATCAGCAATATATTTGGAGGCAATCTTGGTCAGCTTTCACGTCTCAAACACACTGTCCAGCACATGCAGCAAGGTGGTGGTTCTCTGACGTTATGGCGTGGCATTATGTGGGGCCATCGTATACCACTCCTAGTCATGCAGGGCAATGTATGATACAGGGACGACATCCTCCAACACCAACACACAGTGACTAGCAATCATTCCCTCGGAAAATTCTGTTTGAACACTTGAAAGGTTCTGCCTGTATTCCTGTTCACTAGTCTGTGCAACACATAGGCATTGAGCAGCATCATGTCAATCGAATTAAAGAATATTTTCTTGTACGCTTTACAGTACCTGTGCATAACATGTATATCTTAAACTGTGGCAAGAGGTTGTAATTCAGTTTTTCATACTATTCACAGCACCTTTCCTCAGCAGCCATCTGTTTTCCCACATCCTTCGGCCCAAACCTTAATCACCCCTTCCCCCTCACTCCACTTTCATTGCCCCGCCCTCTCTTCTTGCCCCACCCTCTCCCTTTTCTTTGAATCTCACAACCGTTAGTACTAGGCACACAACAATAGGCCACGCACCACATGCCGCAACGAAAGGTAAGTCTCATATAACCTGTGCCATCTGATTAGCACTCTCTCTCCTTCCGTTCATTAATTTTGCCTATCATTTATTCAAGTTAACTTCATGGACACCACATTGAATTGCAAATGTCTACCAGCTACAAATTAAGAACATGCCAGTTATTTAACCATATCTTCATGTGCCGTCCTTGATTCAACCATTGACAATGTCCAACAGGGAAACTGTTCAGCATTTTCATTATATTTTAACAAGCTCTAATGGAACGTTTTAACATGATGCAATGCATTTAAGAATTTTACAGCATGATTTTAATTTTGTCACATTTTTCATGTGGACATAGTTTATCCCAAATGTTATTAACAGTTTTTAATGTCATTTGTGTGTGTTTGTACATTTGTTTTAGTTATTGGATGTGTTTGCACAGTTTTGCATTAAGGCTGATGATGGCCAACCAAGGCTGAAACTAGTTCCTAGATTACAAATGTAATGTAAAGATTGCATAATATAGTATTGAAAAGGTGGACCATTATGACATAAGTTTAATTATTATTGTAATCACTGTTCTGTGTACACTGAACACCAGTCATTATCATCTTCATCAAAATCCGATGGAGCATTGAATCTGTCGATAACTTCTACCACATCCCTTCTGGCAATAAGATCATTGTAGAAGCTGAGCGAATCAGGAGGTATGAGATGCAAAGAAATTTAATGTCTTCTAGTTTTGCAATGGAAATGGGTTTCCCATGAAGCCATAGTGGTTGCAATCTCCTCGTAAAGAACATAGACGAAAGCCCACCAGCGTTTTTCTTTTGTATATTAACTTCTTGAAAACACCTGTCAAAGGTTTTTCTCATGAAAAGTGACATTGGCAGTGACTTTTCTATTACTATTTCTCAGGTTTGGAACCAGTTCACTTTTATCTTACATGCATTAGTTTTACAATTCACTATAGAATTCTCTAATTCCTCTAAGGACTACAAGTCCTTTTTTCATGCGATGCACCTTCATTTTCTTCCTCCTGCAGATTTCAATGACAAAAAAGGTTATCTTCAACACTGAACAGACGCTGCTGTAGTTTTAACGCTGACTCAATATCTGAGAAGTCTGAATCAACGGATAGGAATGAGTGACCTGATATTAGAAACTTCACTAAAATCTTTTTTAAGGAGTTATGAAATCCCATTATAGATTTCAAGAACAGAACCATTTTCATATTAAAATTCTGACCACCACATGAATCTGACCAAAGTAAAAGTTCTTCTAAATTGGGTGGTAAGTGTTCTTCACAAAATTTCTTCAAGCATGAACCAACCTCTTGTGCTCTCCTTCCAACCTGCTTCTCTGTCGAGAGGTAACAGTGTGCTTCATTCCTTTTGCATGTGTGAACACCGAGGTTATAGAGCCAGAGCTGCCTCTTACACAAAACTATGTATGTAGGCGGTCTTGGGAGTGGAAGAGTCTTCTCAAAGTCATATACCAGAACTTCTAGTTTAGGATCCAATACTGACCTGCCACGTCTTCTTTCATTATGCTTTTAGCATTTTCTGCCTCATGCCAGTTGTCCTCTTGTTGTGATTTTAACTCTTTTTCTTTTTTGTTTCATTCAATTCCGATTTAATTTTAACAACAAATGCATCATATCTCTTGCAGCAATCAGTTTTTAGTTTAGACTGTAACAACCACTCACCTACTTGACTCCATACGGCCGCCGTTCTCTCGTACTCTGCTTCACTTACTCAACATGCCGCTACAAGCACTCATCTATTTGGCCTTGTACTCTCGCTGCTGCCTCACATATCGCCCGACCTGCTGGACATCTCACTACATACTGAACTACCACTGGGTTATGTCACTCACTACGTCACTACCTGCTACTTCTCTAAGCCATGTGCGCTTCACGAACTTTCTGCCACCCTATAAATTCTTCGCCTGATCCCTCGGATTTCAGTCCAGCACTGATACCGAGTGAGGTTGGAGGGTCTTCAAACGAGTTCCCGGTGTTTTGCTGGGAAACTATATTTTTATATCTTCCTGATTGGGTGAGCAACAGAGATTATTATTATTATTATTATTATTATTATTATTATTATTATTATTATTATTATTATTATTATTATTATTATTATTATTATTATTATTATTTGCCCAGTGGATTTTGGCAATCAGGACTTAATTTCAACTTCATCTCCATGGCCAGTTTGAGTTATACATGAGTTTTTTAACAAAATAATGGCAACAAGATAATACATAGAGTGAAGGGGTTTGAATGATTGAATATGGGCCTGGACTTAGCAAGCACACTATGAACTAACTTTGCACTCTACATCTTTACGTGCTTGGGCGACTCCTACTGCTGTGATCCCATCCTGTTCCCTCCCCATTGTCCTCCTTTTCCTTTTCTTAATTTTAAAACTGTGTCCATTTATCTCATTGGGTTGAGGCTGGAAGTTCATTACATCTTTTCTTGAATTGCCTCATGTAACATTTTGTAAATGGTCTAGGGTTTTCTTGTAAATATGTTATTTTCCATTCGAGCACTGTTCTTATACTTTACGATTTTGTGAAATGTTGAACTTTATTCTGGTCATCTTTCAAGTAGAAAGAATATATTGTTTTGATTAAACCTTACTATTATTCTTCTTGTTCTTCCCCACGGACCTCTCATCAATCCCAGCCTGTTTTTGATTGGATGGCTTGTCAATATATCTTTAAAAATCACTGCGCTATATGTAATACTACCTTCCACAAACTGCTGCATATAGATACATGCTTGGTTTCATACACCCCCCACAATCATAACAAAATGGTAGCAGAGTAACTTTTCTTATTTATTTAGTGTTGGGTCTCTATTATTCTTACTCTATCGCTTTTCAATACCCGCGATACTTAATCTGTGACTTTTTTTGCTCTTCGTACTATAACGCCATTCTTTTGTTCTTAACATGGCAAATTTTTCTGACAATTCTCTGTTATATCATTGTGATGACTATTCATCTTCACCTCCAGCTTTTTTTTTTCTCGACCTAATCCCCCTTGTGCAGACTTAATTTCTTTTGATGATACTTCAACCTCAGACCCTTCACTTGCTATTTTTTTGTCTCCTCATTCTAACACTTCAAATTTACTCGACCAAGACTTGAAACCAAAACCTTCGACTACCACTCATCATCTACACCCTGAGGTTTCTAGGTCATTTACCTCATCGCCTATTTCTCCACATCCGCTCACTAACTCCCTTAATTTTGAAATTATTAAGCAATCTTTAACACAAGTGCCTATTTTAACTTATATAGATCCTCAAAATTTAACTATTTTTCGTTCATAAATTCTTAAAGGCTCAACTTGCCCCATTTTCTCAGCTCATTAGTTTATTAATTTCTAAAACTACTGGGTGTTTAACTAACTTTTGGCTTCAAAATAAGACATACTTTCAGGATTGGGCTCAATTTCGAACTTGTCTTCATAATTACTTCTTACCTTATGAAGTACGGCACAAATTAAGTTTGGAATTTGTTCGCCGTCATCAACGCCCTGACGAACCTATACATGACTATTTAGATATTCTATTCTTATCTTTAGTGATGTACTTATCATCACTAATGACCCATCAGAATTGATATCAGTTGTTACATTTTATGCTGTGCCTTCTTTTCGACAACTTCTTAATGTACATTCCCCTCCTACTTCTTTGCTACAATTGTACACTGCAGCACAAGCTCACACGGCGTACTCTTATGCCAATATCTCCTACTATACTTATGTACCACCACCCATATTACATCCCTTAGCTACCCCTCATCCTCCGACGATATCACTACCACTGTCTAGTCCTCCTACAGTTAGCAAATCTTCTATTATTTGTTAATGCTGTAAAGGTACTGGGCATATAGCTAAAAATTGTGCTTCTTCCATTCCGGGAAAACGCCTGCAATACCTGTCCGTAGACAGTGGACGAGCTCAAGGGGAAAATCTGCCTAATCAAGTGTATTCTTTTCATCATAATCACTCTTCTACTCGGTTACCTCCTCGATGTTCCACTAGCCCTCGTATTTCAACGAGCCTAGAATATGTTTTCTTTTTTTTTTTTTTTTTTTTTTCCAATACCCAGGATTTCTCATATTGTGGTATTGCTTCACAATATTCCTACTATTGCACTTTTAGATTCTGGTTTGACAACTTATTTAATTAGTCTAGAACTTTTCCAATCTCTTCAGAAACTTTTCTCTCATATTCAACTTTCTCCGCCTTCACTTCTTTGTACTTCTGCATCAAATAATGTACGTCAGACCCTTGGTCAAGTTACGCTTAACTTAAAAATTCAACATTTTTCTTGGCACTACTCTTTTAATGTGTTGAAAATTTATCATATCCACTAATTCTGGGATATGATTTTTTTCGTTACACTGACTTGATACTTGATTCTTTCAATTCCTCTACCCATTTCAATTTTTTGGACATTAGGATTCCATTAGTAAATTATCCAGATTTTCCTCTTTCACATCTTTCTCCTGTTCGTCAGGATTATGTGTATTGTAATCGTTTTCAGTCTGATCAACTTGATAATTTGTTAATGGAGTTTTCCGATGTTGTAACCCCTAAACTAGGAGCTGTTACTAATTTTAATGCTCATATTAATCTCACTGACCCCACTTCTATTCATTCTCCCCCTTACCACTTGAGCCCGCCTTGAATGAAAATCCTTAATCAACTTATCGACAAAATGCTTGCCGATAAAACTATTGCACCCTCCACTTCTGATTATGCCTCTCCCGCGTTTATCGTCGATAAACCGGACGGACCTTTTTGATTTATAGTCGACTATAGGAAAATTAATTCTAAGATTCTCTATGATGCATACCCAATGCCTAAAATTCAAACCGCTTTTCAGCATTTTACCAATGCACAATATTTTTCCCTCTTAGATTTTAATTCTGCATATAACCAAATAGCCTTAGACGATAGCAGCTCCAAGTATACTGCTTTTATTACACCCACGGGTCTGTATCAGTTTACAAAAGTACCTTTCGGATTTAATCTCAGTTCACAAATTCTGCAAAGATTTGTTGACCGCCTCTTTGCCGATATAAAATATCAGTATCTATTTCCGTACGTGGACAACCTCTTAATTTATAGCCCTGATTTTGATACACATATTAAACATCTTTGTGAAGTACTTTCTCGTCTACGCTCTGTTAATCTTACCGTCAACCCTTCCAAAGTTGTTTTAGCTCAGACTTCTATTAAATTTTTGGGGCATATTCTTTCGGGTAACATCATTTCTGTTGACCCTGACAGTGTTTCTGAAATTGATCGTATTACACCACCTAAAAATCCAGTAGAGGAAGAACATTTTTATACTTTACTAGAGGATGACATTTAATATTATATTCTCCAGAAACATTCAGGATATTCAGGAACATAGGTCAGCCCACTACCACATAATGTTGCTGTTGCACAAATGCATCAAAGTTAAAATACAACAAAACTTAACAACTATCTCCTACTGCAGTCAGAGCAACTAAGTTTTTTTCTCTCTCTCTTTTCAAACTGCCAAAAATTTGCCAGCAATATTCTTTGTAATTTATAGCATTGAATAATAGTGACATATTTTCATATGAGAATCTTTTATTACTCCTTAAGGTGTTATTGAAATTAAAGAGGTTTTATTCCCACCGTACAGCAATCTTGCTTTAAACCACCTTTTGATGAATAAACAAATCATCATTCTTCAGGATTATATTCAATTCAGGCCTCCATCAATAATTCATTCACTGATTAATTTACTTTTAAACAAGCACAAACAGAATCTTCCATTTCAAAAGAAAATGTCAGCTGAATGTTCTCAAACCAACGAGTTTCATTGTTGCAGACTCAAAGCAATTAATTCTTCCTCTTGCTTGTGAAGAATTAAATCCATAACTATGTTTCTCTTATAATATCGTGAGTAGTGCATTTTCAAGAATAAACGTGGATTAGCAGACGCTCAAGGTTAACAGTCTGATGATTCTGATAAGGACTCTTGTTTGTCTGGAATGAAATTACATTCTCCAACAGATGGAACGATAGGAATAACACATTCAGGATATTATCATAACAACTGAAATGAGATTTTAAGGATAAAATATCCCTGTTTTTGTTGTGAAAAAATTAAGTTTTTGAGGTGACTGGTTGGTTCACACGAAATCACTAAGCTGACAGAAGACTTTATTTTGCTCCATAAGTCCAATCATGATCAGCTGCTCAGCAATCTTTTTTCTTTTAAACATTGCCTATAATAATTTATCAACATTGTGTTTTAAAGGTAAACTTATCAGAAATTTGCAGAAAATCTGTTTATAGAGTTTTGACACAAATTGTACATTTAACCCACTATTAAACTAGAGCAAAATAGCACAACCAAACACTAAGCTGCCATACCAAACATAAACTGCCTGAATGTTTATTTCTTCCATAAAAATATAATGAAAAATGAATTTTCTTTCCTGCTGTTGGCAGTCACAGTTTGTAATTCTACCTGCTCATGTACCCACATGAAAAATCCACAGCCTGATTCCATTCAATCAGGTCAGGAATGGAATAAATGAAGCCCCCATTTAGCGGCGAGGATGCACTCGTATGGGGAAATGATTAATGACTGACATATGAAATGATGATGATGATGATGATGATGATGATGATGATGATGATGATGATGATGTTTGTTGTTTAAAGGGGCCTAACAGCTAGGTCATCGGACCCTAATGGTACAAGATGGTACGAAAAGACATGATAATTAAAATTTTAAAATCTATCAACTGACTAGAACCTAATAGAAAACACACTTTTATACACAATAAAAAAAGGCCACTATCCCTCATAAAACAAATGACGGAGCTATGCTGATAGTTTGTCATCTCATAGGATGAGGGAAATGGTACTCAGGAGTTTAAGACTACGGCGCAGATCGGCCAGGTCCACACACTCCGTAAGGATGTGTACCACGGTCAGATGACCGAAGTATACACCGGGGAGGGGGGTGTCGTTCACCCTTCTGTAGGTAGGAGTGCGTTACTATGCCATGACCGAGGCAAAGACAACATAATACCATTGCTTTCCTCCGAGAAGCCCGAAGCAAAGTCTTCCATACCTTCGTAGTTCCTTTTATTTTTCTCAGTTTATTTGGGGGAGGGGTGGCCTGCCACTCTATCTCCAAATGGGACATAACCAAATGTCTCTGCTGAGAGCAAATATCACCGGCTGGAACCCTGTAAGGCAATGAGGGCAATATAACAGCCTCCTTGGCAGCCTTGGCGACCTATCTGAGTTGGCGCGACATAAAGCCCCTAGCAAAAAAAAAAAAAAAAAAAAGAAAAAGAAAAAAAAGGAACCTGTTGTTGTTGATAATGAACGCACAGCCTACTCCCATTTCTACCCTCGAACCATATGTGAAAACAACGAATAAATCGGGGTACCGGCCAACAACGGACAGGAAGAGGCTCCGATAAATTGAAGGGTCTGTGTTCGCCTTTGGGCAAGTGTGCAAATCTAGAATTATTTCAGGTAGTCATATTATCCAAGGAGGTACCCTACTTGGTCGTCTGACAAGACTAGGAACTGAAAGTACATAACAATCTGTGCCTGCTATCCAAGGATATTCCAACAGGCTGCATTGCCCAAGGATAAACAGCCTACAGCCGACGGTTTCCATTCAGGAATATGCAAGGATAGCTTGGGTGAAGTGGCATGTCGCAAATTTGCAGCATATGCCAGAAGCATTTGCTGGCGCCTCAGGTGTAAAGGCAGCACACCAGATTCAGTGAGCAGGCTAGTAATGGGGCTTCTACGAAAAACTCCCGTTGCCAACCAAACTCCGCTGTGGTGGATGGTATTCAGTTTTGCAAGGATGCTTTACCTTGCTGATCCATACACTGCACTGCCGTAGCCTAACCTGGATAAAATATGTGCCCTCTAAAATCGTAGGAGCACCGTGCTGTCTGCCCCCCAATTAGTTCACGACGCCCTTCTATTTTTTTTTTTTTAACTTTTATTCTGGGTGGGGGTATTGTTAGAATATGATTTGTTTTGCTTTTGGGAGTGGGTGTGTTTTCTAGTCAGATCAGTGCCGATATTTTTATTATGAATACCATACAACCAGTTAATTCATATGGATGAGATGGAATATCAGTCACCGTAGATGTGATAAAAGGATATACTATAATATCATGCTATGAAGATAAATGAGCAAACACCGTGTTGAAAGGAGTTATTTAAAAACATCCGTAAGTACGTTCCTTGGTACTATGTGTCTTGGTTGGATGGCACAATTACGCCCTAACTTTGTCAATTTTATTTTCCTCCCAAATTTTCAATTTAATAAACTTATGTGTTATTTCTTATTCCCTCTTTCCTTTTAGTTAGTAACGTCTGTTATTCTAATAATAATAATAACAACAATAATGTTATTTGCTTTAAGTCCCACAAACTACATTCAGGTTTTCATAGACACCGAGGTTCCGGAATTTAGTCCTGCAGGAGTTCTTTTGCATGCTGGTAAATCTACCGACACGAGGCTGACGTACTTGAGCACCTTCAAATACCACCGGACTGAGCCAGGATCAAACCTGCCAAGTGGGGTCAGAGGGCCAGCGCCTCAACCATCTGAGCCACTCAGCCTGGCCGTCTGTTATTCTTTCGGCATCTCTGGTGGAGGAGAAAGGGTCTAATTTCAGACTGTATTACGTCCGCCTTGGCCGGGGTCTACACAGGCCTATGCGTGGGTCATACAGCACCACTGCGTTTGCATCTCTACTAAGTTTATTATTGTGCTACCTATGCACTTTTACTCTGCTTTCTGTTGGTGCTGACTTAGGCTAAGCATCAAGGTCTGTGTCAAACTATAGTCCGTACGGCCTTACTTCTAAATTGAAGTTTCGCAAAACAAATGAGCATCGCCTTTCCTCTGTTGCCAGCGCGCTACGCCTGCGAGAACAGCTGATGCAATATGACTGCGGTAAACGGCCCTTTTGAAATGCAATACAGTACTCAGAAAAACGAAAGAATATGGATTGAAAACAAATTCACAAAAACTACACTTACTAACAATATCTGGCATTAAATGACAATATATTATTAAAAATAAAAGAGAATGAGGAAATAACACATAACTAACAGCTAATGGCTGGCACAGAAAGGAGGTTATGGCCTATAAAGGGAGCACTCTACTGATCTCAGAGTCACTGGAACCCTCCAACAACATGAAAAACACACTAAATATTGAAGAAAAATGCAAAAGATCGTGAACCGTACCAAATACCATACACGCTGAGCGAGATAGGTTAACCACGTGGTGAGTGTAAATATTAGAGTTGGCAACTAGGTTTCGAGATCCTGCTCTGCCGATATAAATCGATATGAATGGCAGCTTGGGATTGGTTGGATGTCTATGCTTCAGCGCATAACAAGCAGACAGAGCCAAAATCTGCCAAAACGTCAATTTAGAAGTAGAGCCGTACGGAGTATAGGGATGTATATATTTAGTAAAAGTTAAGGCTGTGTAAAAGTTGTGGTGAAAATATAGCAACAAAATGACTAGGTTTACATTTGATTATATTACTTCATAAACTGAAAATTATCTAGGTAAGAGACATGTACACACCAAATTATGGATTTACATTCAAAAAAACCTTCCTTTGTAGAATAAATTATAGCAGATTTAAAGATTCTTTGTACACCCAGTCAATTACGTTAAAAAAAAAAAATCATCAGTTATAACAGGTGCCATCATGTAGTTGCTCTAGGAAGCCGGTGTTACTTGCTCCGCTCGGGACGGGTGTTTGTCACATGACAAGAGTGCAGCAGTCAGGTGGATTGCATACCGCGGCCGTACTGTACTTGCGCCACTGCCCTTCAATGCGTACTACGTCATGCACTTCCCCTACTTCTTCCCCTACTTGCTTGCTAAGCTGCTCTCGTTCCTCGAGAGCGGGGAGCAAACTGGCTCCGAAGGCATTTCACTCTCGACTGACGATGCCTGAGTTATAAGATGAACAATAACATGAGTATATATGCATTTACTACTACTTCAAGCAGTCTGCATACACAAATGCACAGAAGCTTTACAAGCAAAATGAGGACAATATTTGAAGAAATATTTCCACAATAATGCAGTGCTCAAAAACATTTTGAAAATTATGATTTCCCGTGATATATATCACGGTACCTCAAACATGTTTACAGTGTGTATTGTAGGCCAGTGTCTGAGACACAGTGACGCTAAACCCCGAACAGGTTCGATATTTGTCATTTACCGTGTCCATCAGTTTAACATCATTACTTGTAAGGACGGTGGTGTATAGACAGCACATGCAGGACTGAGGTAAACATGACAACTGACTGGATTCGAACTGTGACATTACTGCAAGAATGCTGCCCAAAGGTGAATATCGCCACTCATGTTGGAGTGAGCAGTGAGTAGTGAGGACTTCAGTTTGGAAAACGTTTTTAGTTTTGCTAGGGGCTTTATGTCGCACCGACACAGATAGGTCTTATGGCAATGATGGGATAGGAAAGGCCTGGGAGTTGGAAGGAAGCGGCCGTGCCCTTAATTAAGGTACAGCCCCAGCATTTGCCTGGTGTGAAAATGGGAAACCACGGAAAACCATCTTCAGGGCTGCCGATAGTGGGATTCGAACCTACTATCTCCCGGATGCAAGCTCACAGCCGCGCGCCTCTACGCGCACGGCCAACTTGCCCGGTTTGGAAAATGTTCAGGGACAAACAAAAAGTTGCTGATCAACAGCAACCAAACAACTCAGAGGGAGGATTGGCATCTCTTGCTTTCAGCACACTGTAGGCCCACTACTATCGCCACCTTGTTCACCAGGATCTTCGACTGGCTACCGGAGTGATTGTGTTAGGTCAGCCAGTGTGAAATTGGCTGCATGGCAGAAGACTGATATGAAGGAGGCCTGTGCCAAAAGTTCCCCTAAAACCACACCACAGAAGAGCTTGTGTGAAGTGGGCAACAACTCATAGTCCATAGCATCAGGAATAGAGGCGTACAATCTTTTCTGACATGGTCACCATAAGTTTTGCTCCCGTACAACAGAAGAATTATAGTCTGGAGATGATACGGCGAGAGACTGAATGAGCCCTTCATCCTGGGACACCATCAACAGCAAGAGGGTTCCATCATGCTCTGGAATAGGATTATGTTTGGTCGATGTATCCCTCTAATTCATATCCATGATGACATGACTGGCCTCGTATACAGAGGCGGGACAACATCCACCAACCTTTAGTCACAGGACTTGTTGCCATTGTGAGTGAGGGCTTTATTCTAGTGGATGATGATACTCGTGCCCATTGAGCCAGAGTGGTCAATCAGTTCTTTGAGATGCACACCACACAGTGAACAGTGAATTGTGTGACTAGCATCGTCTTAATCCACCTGCTAACATTCAAAAACTGACTGAAGCAGTTATCGAAAGGTGGGATAATCTGCCAAAAACTAGTTTGATACTTTGGTGACGAGTATGCCTCACCGTATTCGAGCATGCATCAGGACCCGATGTGGCTATATATGGTATTGATCTGCCAAATCATGAAAGGTAATTTTGTGTTGAAAATCCCATATCACCAAGTTTGTACTTTTGTTGCATTCTTGCAACATACATTACATACAAAGTGATCAGATATGCTTTACTCCAAAGTGTACAGTTTTTTCCTACGGACATGCTCACCAATAAAATTCGCCATGCACGAATAGGGAATGGCACAGTACACCATCGCAGGTTTTGTTCCCTGACCCCAGCCTTTATTCTGTGTGCATGCACATTCCTGATAGCCGACCTCGTATAAGTGTCCGATTGGAACAATAAGTTAATTTATTGAATTCACCACCTAATCAATACAATAAGTGAGGCAGTCCGTTCCAAAACTCGTCTTATCCACCATAAGTGATTTTTCAGGAAAAGCTAAAAGCTGTAATTTTTGTAATATAAGTCTCACTTGTTTAAATGTATTACGACGCATTCAAGTCCAATGTTGTAGGGTCGTCTTACTGAAGAATTATAAACATAATTAGTAGAACGTCAATAAATTACATTTGTATTTTGGATAAGACGAGTTTTGGAGCATCCAAAGAAATCAAAATATATTACCTCACACAACTTATTTTAAAACAAGAAAAATGAAAGAATTGAGAATATAATGTTGTAATGAAACTCACCAGTACACTAATACACCTTTTTGCTATCAGTATATTGATATTCACTAATAAATTAAACACAGCAATGTGATTTATCATATTTACATCCTATCCATAGTATTTAGAGAGAATTCTTCCTTTATAGGCTACACTGCACTCACAATAGAAGTAGCTTGAACAATAAAACATCACTTTGTTGTTAATAAAACTTTCAAATCTGTTCCCTCCTCTTGAGATCCATCACAAAGAACTTCTGTTTCTTCAACAAGATTGTTTTCGTCTACAGAAATTGAGGTGAACAGATTCTTATAAAAAGAAAGCAATTCATTCCTTTCCCAATCCATTCCAAAATGCTTTTCAAGCAAACTTTTTACGTCCTTTACTTTGGCGGGATTCAAGTTTACTCCTGGCAATAATTCAGGTGGCATTAGCATATCCCGCAGGCGTTTTCCCTTTTTCTCTACCGATTTTCCTAAACCGATGTCTGAGTTGTAATGAGGTTTCCCCCCTAAGGGTGACATTTCCCAGTGAGTCTTTGCTAATAACAAATCGTTTCACTGAATAAAATTTAAAATGCCAAGATGCAGGTTTTCTCATCATATTTCCAGCAACCATTTTCCAATTGTTCACCGAGCAATCTCTGCCAAATTTGAAGACTTCAGCATGTTTGCTAAAGACGTCTTCATATTCTGCTGGATTACAGATTATAGGGTATTTCCGTATATCTCTCTCGACTTGAGCTCTACCCTGTCACAGGGCAGAAATGAGTGGCCTGTCATAGGAAAGACCAAGTGAAAACTTTCTATATTAGGCGGAGCTGTGTGTGTCAAGAAATATGAGCACATTGCAATCATTGTAGAATTGCGGTTCTGTCCTCCGCCGCCATCCGCACAAAGTCGTATAGTTGTGAAATTCGACAAATCAGTTTGTGATAACCGATGGTAAACTGCAGATGAGATTTCATTAGACCCCTTCTTGAATTCATGCTCCATACATGTGTATGTAAAAACATTCTCCTTTGTCAGCTTGGCATATGAGGTACCCCTCACAATGGTAAAATTATAAGTGTACAATTGGCGAATGTAATAGGCAATTTGATCAGGAACTTTTGGATTCACAAGATTCTTTTGGCACCCAAATGAAAATATTGCCATGCTGTCCCTTTCTTCTTGGAGCTTTTTGAAAATTGCTGCAGCCCTTAGTATGTGTACTCTAAGATCCAAGAGTAAATCATTCTTCAGTGATACGTTCGAAATTTCAAGTTTTATTTTCTCCTTGAGCTCTATGCACTTTGAGCAAGCGTCAGTAACTGGTGTTCCGAATCCTATGTTGTAGCAATGCGTAAAAGTTACACGGAAGAACCACTGCTTCACCCTGAGTTCTTCAGGCGATTTGTTGTTATACATTTTGTAAAGCTTAGCGATGCTTAAATTTCCAGGTAGATACTGTCTGACCGGTGACTTTCCGCGGCAACAGTGACTTTCAAAACACTGCAAACTTTCAATGAAACGTTTCACGAAGTGCTTTTCAGTATACTCTGGTTTGTCCTAGCTCCTCCCCTCTTTTCTGTTGGAAGTTTCCCTGTCATGAAGTGATTTCTGGCAGTCCTCTGAACCCGATCTTTGCTGACGTGCAATACATTCAAGAATGTCTTTTGGCAGACCTCAATGTGAAACTGTTCTGTATTAGCAAGTTTTATATACCTTCCGCAACAAGAGCAATATTTTCCGTCATCTTAATACACTCTGTTCACAGCACAAAACTGCATGAAAGACTAACACAGTTCAAGAACAACTCAAAGAATGGAAAGACTGGCATAAAACGCAGGTAAATTGTAGCGTGAGTCACGTGCTGAAATTATCCCTTCCTATTGGTTGATTGTCTAAGGCGAATTTTGGAACGACAAGCGCCGTGGATAAGGCGAGTTATGGTGCATAATTATCACAACTATCACCAAGAAGGCAATACTACCTCTAACTCATTTTTTAAAAAATGGGTAAGACGAGTTTTGGAATGGACCGCCTCAAGTCTTGTCTTAGTTGATTTACTTTGGCATGTTAACTAAAATGGTACATGTTTCGCCTTGAATTTAGGCATCATCAGCCGTTATCTTAACCTTAAAATAGAATCAGGCACCTGATTTACATATACATGAAATAAGACAATTAAAAAAAAAAAAAGACCTTGGAGAGACTTGAACTAAAATTAACAGATGATAAGAGACTTGTAATGAAGTTGGTTTTAAAGATATTACAATGAGTGGCGAAATATACAATTGGTGAAAGTAGTAGTGATATTGACATTAGAAGGCTTCTATTATAATTAAAATGAACAAAACAACAGTCTGTTATGAACGAGAGATAGGATTGCTAAAAAATTATGTTGGCCGACCAGCGGTTACAACGAAAAAGACGATAAAAATCGTATTTAATAAATAATGTAGAATAAAATAATAATGAAATATGGTCAAGTGACCAGCAATTATTTGTTTAAATAAGATAAGTCGAAAGTCGATGGCATATGGTGATGTGATTCAGTTTGATCAAAAAATACGAAGTTGAAGTTTAAGAACGATGTTTAAATAGGACCTTTATGGACCATCTCAATTTGATGCAATGCTGCAATGATGTTAAGAATGTGGGTTGATTGACATTCTAGTCGAAACAGAAGTGTGACAGTTGAATCTGTAAAAGGAAACCAGAAGCGTGGTGTTAATTGAGTGAAAAAATCGTAATGAAATGTTTAAGTGGAAATTGAGTACACTTACCATTAGACGATGGTGAGGGTAATTTGTTACGTTATTAACTGAACGTTATTGTCGACTGTCGGCTTCTTATTCTGAGTGTTATAGCTGTATGTTTGAGTTGGAGGTGGAACTGTTTGCGAAGGCGAGACTATGGGCTTGTTTGTAGTACTTGGAGGCGAGCTACTATTGGCGGGAGAGAGAGAGGGATGTGTATTGCTGCGCGTATTATAACGGTGAGATGCCGTTGGAGGGAGCGATATTCCAGTGGGTGTGGCTAAGGGACTATTGGTTGCATTTGAATTAGAGGTACTGGCAGTGAGGGGAAGGGAGGGGAGTGTATTAGATGTAGAGGAGGTAGGAAGGCTTATTGATTTGAGGTTGAAAATTTTTAAGAATATATTGGTGAGGGGAATTGATTCTTGTAACAGACATAAAGTCTGTTTGTACAAGGGGCTTTTTTTAATCAATGATGTCGTCTACGTTCTTATCTTTGTTGAAATGTTGGTCGAGGAAAATGAATAAATTTTCATACTCAGTCATAAGTTTACTTTTATCGACTTTTTTGAGGATATGAAGGTCTTGTTCTATTGTAATAAATTTATGTCCTGTGTCCCTCATGTGGTTGGCCATTGCAGAAAATTTGTTATGTCTTTGTGCATTATAATGCTCGGCGTATCTGGTGGAGAAGCTGCGGCCAGTTTGGCCAACATAAGAAAAATTACATGTGGAGCATTTTAGTCTGTATATCCCTGATCCAGAGTAACTATTGTCTGTGATGTTAATAGAGTTATGAATGATTAAAGAATAAATTACGATTAGTGTTTTTTTGTTGTATAGGCTATTTTTACATCGTGCTTCATTAGTGAATTGGTTATTGGATAAATACCATGGTTCTTGAACGTGAATTTAGCGTATTTTGGTTTAACGTGTATCAATGGGGTAAAATTTGTAGCTAATTTTAATTTGGTTTTGTTGATGATTTTATCAATTATATCTGTATTAAATCCGTTGAATTTAGCTATGTATTTAATGAATTGTAATTCTTTCTTTAAATTACTGGAGGACATAGGGATTTTTAATGCCCTATATATTAGACTGTGATAAGTGGCCTTTTTTATGTGAGTTGGGATGTTTATAACAATGATTCTTTACAGCGAAGTAGAATTAATTTTGTCCCATGATTTGATGACTGCAGAAAGGGCATCCAACAAGCTAAATTCTTTCCAAAATACTAGAACTTCAACAATTTTCTCAACCAGTTTTGTACCACAGATGAAATGTAGTTCTTCTTTAATAATAATAATAATAATAATAATAATAATAATAATAATAATAATACTCTCTGCTTTATGTCCCACTAACTATTACGGTTTTTGGAGACGCCAAGGTGCCGGAATTTAGTCCCGCAGGAGTTCTAGGAATGAGAAAATTAAAGAAGAAGTAGGAATAGATGATTCTCTCCTCAATAAGATTCAGATATCAAGACTGAAGTGGTTTGGTCACATGAAGAGGATGCCAGTAAACAGAACTGCAAGGAAGGAATTTGACAGAAAGGTAGAAGGAAGACGACCTGTGGGAAGGATACGAAGGAAATGGATAGATTTAGTTAAGAGCGATGTACTGCTGAGAGGTCATGATTGGGACAAGTTGGTGGAGGAAGAATGGTACAAGGACAGGATGAGATGGAGGAGGCTCATATACCACACCCGGGAAACTGGAGATGGTTTAGGATGATGATGATGATGATGAGGAGGAGGAGGAGTTCTTTTACGTGTCCGTAAATCTACCGACATGAGGCTGATTATTTGAGAAACTTGACAAACTTCAAATACCACCGGACTGAGCCAGGATCAAACCTGCCAAGTTGGGGTCAGAAGGCCAGCACCTCAATCGTCTGAGCCATTCAGCCCTGCAGTTCTTCTTCAAGAGCAGTGATAATGCCTTGGTCCATAGGCTGCAGAGCAGAAGTTACATTAGGAGAAATGAATTTGACAAAAATATCACCTTCTCTAAGTTCACTTTGTGAGGGCGCATTGTCAACTAAGAGCACTGTTTTGATTGGCAGTGAATGCTTAGTTAGGTAGGCCATGACTTCTTTCACAAAATGGTTGTAAAACCGGTCCTTTAAATATCTGTGTCCATCTATGCTACCTTTTGATTATAGTAATGCTACTGGATATTTTCTTGTTTAAAACAATGAGGTGTTTCAGATTTTTCTATCGCTAACAATGTTAGTTGCGCTACCACATGCCATAATGGTTTTTCTTTCCTTGGACGAATTACAGCCTGGAGCTTGCTTTTCTTGTTGCATCCCTAGTGTGTAGGACGGTGAACATTTCCAATACAATCCTGTCTCCTTTGTATTGTAAGTTGTGTCAGGTCAAATTGTTCTTTTTCAATGAATGACTGAAACTCTTCAGCAGCTTCCATGTCTACATTAAGAACTTTGTCATGAATTGCAATTTCTCGTATTCTGTAGCATTTCTCAAACTACATAAGCAAGCAAGAAGATGCTTTAAAATCTCCTTCTAACCTAAAAGCATACGGAAAAGGTTTTGTTTGTTCAGCACACATTTGGCCGTACACAGGAATACCTTCCGCTAGTTTTTTATCAAACCACAGTATCGTGGCTCCATGTAGATCTTCACAGTCTGATGTTCACATTGGTTTTTGGAACAATTAACGATCACACCTAACGAAAAATTTTATCAGGGTTTCCTTTCTTTTCTTCATGTCTCAAAGTCATTTCACCTACACCAAACTTGCCGGCTAGTTTGGTTGTCAACTTACCATTCTCCAGTCTTTCCATGATTTTCAGTTTTCCACGGATGATATGATCACTTGCACTGAAAATTGATACAGCCACAAATCACAGTTGAAAATGCTCAAAACTAAATTTGAATCAAAATTTTGAAAAGACTTTTGCCTGTATGACCACAGTTTTCAACTGTAATGTTAGCACAGTCTGCAGATATCTGGTGCATCTACCCTTCATATCTCAGTTCAGCATTAGGTCAGTGAAGTTGGAGCATGTCAATTGGGAAGGGGAGGGTAGGCTCTGGCTGTAAGGGCATTCCTCTTGTTCTGTCTTAGCTAAGAACGGCAATCATTGGTATCCCTTGGACCAACTGAATATCTCCCTACCATTTTATACCTTTCAATAAGTGATCCGTGTAAACTAAATTGCTCTCCCAATAATTTAATTTAATTTTAATGCATGAACTTTGGCAAACTATTGAAAAACCTGAATTATTCACACATTTTCTTTTGTGCCTAGTAGAAAAAAACCATCTGTAATGATGTTGATAAGTATTACACTATTTAATGTCAAAAACTTCATTTCATGGTCCGCATTGAATCCAGATTTACATATTACACTGTCGCAGGATGTGCACCATTTTGTCTTTTAAACGGGAGCGACGAGTTAGTGATGAGGATGAAATAATGATAAACATGACACATACAACCAGTGAAATTAACCAATTATGGTCAAAATTCCCGACCCTGCCAGGAATCGAACCCGGGACCCCGGTGACCAAAGGCCAGCACGCTAACCATTTAGCCATGGAGCCAGACGATGATCTTAGAATTAATGAAGACAACAATTTGTGACTGTATATTTAGGTACTGACAAGGTAGATCCAATAAAAGAAGAAAGAAACACTAATCCATGCATTATATTGCATTATTTCCTTCAAAGGATGCAGAGTTTATTTTACTATGTGTGAATAATTACTGAAAGAATCACTACTTTTTAAAAATTACTCTTTGAAAAACATGATGTTTTGCGAGTAAAATGTATGAACAATACGAGTGAAATATAGGGCAAATTTTTCCATTAGCTCATTCACAAAATACCTCCCGTATATCAATACCTCACACAATGTCGATGCTCGTCTACCCAATTTCTCCTCTGGATTTCCAATAGTAATTCCTCCAAAGTTCTTTTCCACAATGAATACACCAAGAGTGTCATGTCTCCTTCCCACTCGGTCTTGTACCTAGAAACAGCATGTATACAAAATCAGAAAGTGTTGTAAAACAACTGAATATACCTATAATATAAAATACATCTTGCTTTATCTATGGGACAAATCAACCAAAATTAATGACAAGAAATTTGACCTCCACAAGACCAAAGGTGCAAAGTGCAAGCCATATATATGTTACTTTCATACAAAGGCTGTGCAAAAATATATATATATTCTACTAAAATAAAACATGGCATAACAGCCCGGAAGAACTATGGCCTACCAGGTGGCCGCTGCTCAGCCCAAAGGTCTGCTTATTATGCGGTGTTGTGTGGTCAGCACAACGAATCCTCTCGGCCATTATTCTTGGCTCTCTAGACCAGGGCCACCATCTCACCGTAAGACAGCTCCTCAAATGTAATCATGTAGGCTGAGTGGACCTCGAACCAGCCCTTGGATCCAGGTAAAAATCCCTTACCTGCCTGGGTATCGAACCTGGGTCCTCCAGGTAAAAGGCAGGCATGGTACACCTACACCGCGGATTACTTGGGTAGTAAAATAACTAACGATGGCAGTATGAGCACAATTACATCCAGGAAAGCTAAAATAACCAGCCAATTAACACACTTTTCATACATTATTTTGATTTCATACATATTTTGCTCTGGTCAATAAAATTACTGTAAAACATTAATACCATTAAAAAATGGAAAAGGGAATCACAATCCAAGCAGAGGAAATCAAACCCTGAGATTTGCCAATGATCCTGTTACTTTATCTCAGACAGCAGAAGATCTGGAGAAATTGCTGAATGGTATGGACAGAGTCTGAGGGAATAGAAATAAAGTCCAAAACAAAAGTAATGGTGTGCAGTCAAACAAAGTCAGGTAATGCAGAACACATTAGATTAGGAAATTAAGTCTTAAAGGAAATAAATTAATATTGTTACTTGGGTAGTAAAATAACTTTTTTTTTGCTAGGGGCTTTACATCGCACCGACACAGATAGGTCTTATGGCGACGATGGGATAGGAAAGGCCTAGGAGTTGGAAGGAAGCGGCCGTGCCCTTAATTAAGGTACAGCCCCAGCATTTGCCTGGTGTGAAAATGGGAAACCACGGAAAACCATCTTCAGGGCTGCCGATAGTGGGATTCGAACCTACTATCTCCCGGATGCAAGCTCACAGCCGCGTGCCTCTACGCGCACGGCCAACTCGCCCGGTAGTAAAATAACTAACGATGGTTGAAGTAAAATGCAGACTAGCACAAGCAACGAAGGCCTCTCTAAAGAAAAGACATTTGCTCACTTTGAACATTGATACAAAAATTAGAAAGATGTTTTTGAAGACTTTCATTTGGAGCATGGCATTGTACGGAAGTGAAACGTGGATGATAAATAAGTTGGCTCAAAGAGAAAGAATATACAAGCTTTTAAAATTTGGTGTTACAGAAATATGCTGAAGGTGAGATGCGTAGATCAAATCACAAATGAAGAGATACTAAATCGAATTGGTCAGAGGAGACTGATTTGGCTAAATTTGATGAGAAAAGGGATAGAATGATAGAACACATTTTAAGACACCCAGGACTTGTTCAGTTGGTTTTTGAGGAAAGTGTAGGCGGTAAGAACAGTAGGGGTAGACCAAAGCATAAATATGACAAGCAAATTAGAACAGATGTAGGATGTAGTAGTTACATAGAAATGAAAAGATTAGCACAGGCTAGGGTGACACGGAGAGCTGCATCAAACCAGTCTATGGACAGATTACTCAATCAACAACTATTAAAAACAATAATTGAAAACACACATGAACGAAAAAATCAATCAATCAATCAATCAATCAATCAATGATCTGCACTTTGGGCCGTTGCCCAGGTGGCAGATATTCTATCAATTGATTACCTAGTTTTTCTTAAATGTTTTCAAAGAACTTTTCCCTTGATAAATTATTCATCCTATAAACCAATATTTGCCCCAATTTTTCCTCTTGAATTCCAACTTAACCTTCATATTATAATGTTTTCTACTTTTAAAAGCTCCAGTGAAGCTTATTCATCTACTAATATCATAACATGTCATCTCTCCATTGACAGCTCAGAACATTCCGCTTAGTCAAGCAGTTTGTCCTCTTACTCCCAAGTCTCCCCAGCCCAAAGTGTGCAACATTACTATTTTGATATAGATGTTAACTGGTAAATAACGGAGCAACTATATTGGTATTATAAACTTATGCATTTGGGACAAATATTTCAGGTTCCCTATGGGAATCAACATCTGTATCATCTGATGGCCAGGCAGGCATCAATTTTCTGAAAATGAGATAAAGGCTCTCATAGTGCATTGGCACTGCCGGTGGCTCAAAGTAGCCTACGCAGTGGCCACCACGGTATGCACTAGCCATGAGTCTTGGTAGGTGTGCTCTTTACCAACTGATGAGACCAAATTAGCACACTGGGGCAAAACGCTGGCAACCAGGAATGAGTTAGCTGGAAAATTTATAATGTCCAATAATGGACCAACTATATTGGTATTATAACATTACTCTTATCGGAAATCATCGAAAACAAATCGTGTTGCTTTCCTTCAGATCTTTTCCAGTTCTCGTATCAAGTTGTCTGGTGTGGGGTCCCATACGCCGGAACTATACTATAAACGGGATCTCGCCAGAAACTTGCATGCCCTCTCCTTTACATCTTCTATAACCCCTAAATATCCTCATAACCATGTAAAGAGATATGTATCCTTTCTTTACAACCACGTTAATGTGATTAATCCAAGGGAGATCATTACTGTATTCCACACAGTATGGTACTACTCACAGGTAATGAAAATCGCACATGTAACACAGACCTATGGTGTATCGCACACTGTGGCACTATTTACAGGCAACGCAAACCAATGGCGCTCCTTGCATAAATGGACTAACCACAGGGACCTGCATTATGTTCCTCACATAGTGGGTACTAAGCATACGCAAGGCAGAACCATGGTGTCGCTAATCCCATGGTGTTGCACATATAGGGGTACAAATCACAGGTGTTGTAGAAGCCAGCAATGTACTCTATTGCTACTAATCACAAACCTATGTGGTACCTAACATAGTGGTACTACGTGCAAGTAAAAGCGACCCATGGTGTTCTCCGCGTGGTTGTAAATATCACAAGTAGTTTCATGGTTCTAATAAAATCCTCCCTTGGTCGCCCCTTTTAATCGCCTCTTACGACAGGGGACACCGTGGGTGTATTCTTCGTCTGCGTCCCCCTCCCACAGAGGGGTTGTGTGTTTGGTCCGCGAGAGGTATTTTAATTCCCTCAAGTCCAGTGGCAAGCCGGTTCGGACCCCCCTATCCGCCATGTGGGAGTATCACCTCTCCCCCTGCTACGCCAGCATAGTAGGTTCATTGAGCATTATTATTATTATTATTATTATTATTATTATTATTATTATTATTATTATTATTATTATTATTATTAGAGGGACCTGCATGAGGTACTATCACGCCATCCACACAGTAATTAAAACAGACCGGACGAGTTGGCTGTGCGCTTAGAGGTGCGCGGCTGTGATCTTGCATCCGGGAGATAGTGGGTTCGAATCTCACTGTCGGCAGCCCTGAAGATGGTTTTCCATGTTTTCCCATTTTCACACCAGGCAAATGCTGGGGCTGTACCTTAATTAAGGCCATGGCTGCTTCCTTCCAACTCCTAGGCATTTCCTATCCCATCGTTACCATAAGACCTATCTGTGTCGGTGCGACGTAAAGCCACTAGCAAAAAAAAAAAAAAAAAAAAAAGAGTAAAAAAAATGAGAGGACTTTTCCTGTTGCTGAAACATATAACCTAACTTTTGATATCATTTACCATCATTCATATGCTGCCCATCTCAGACATTATCTAGGTCTTTTTGTAGTCACTCACAATTCTGTAACATATTTACTACTTTATACAGTATAACATCATCCACAAATAGCCTTATCTGTGATTCCAGTTTTTTACCCATACCATTCATATACCTCGTGATTCTCTTGTGCCTACTAATTTTGTTTTATGCAGCCCAACCAACCAACGGTTTTATATTGTAACTAACATTATTTGAATAAATATAATTACTCAAAAAACTTAATAAAATAATTGAAACAAATTAACTTAATAATAATAATAATAATAATAATAATAATAATAATAATAATAATAATAATAATAATAATAATAATAATAAATCGAATACTGACAATAATAATATCTCTTACTTCTGAATACAGTGCGAGGTTGTGATATATGTACTACACATAATGCCCCCTTAGTGAATCAATGATATCACATATTATGATTCACCATAAAATATAACTTCATAAATAATCCAAAAAAGTCATAACTGAACACCTAAATTACTGTGATAAAGATATATACATTGCGTCTACTTCATTGTCTTCGCACACGCGAAATACAATTTGTCCAAACAACAACAACAACAACAACAACAACAATAATAATAATAATAATAATAATAATAATAATAATAATAATAATAATAATAATAATAATAATAATAATAATATGACTACATACAAACAAATCTGATTGTGTCGTACATCCTTGGACACAATCCCTTCTTACTACTGTAATATTTACATCCAAGGTGCAGGTCCTATCCCTTATATCTGCGAAGACTATAGATATTATATATCCCAAGGATCTTGTCGTCAGAGGTTAGAAGCCGATAAGCACACTTGCCTATTCTACTGTCTACAGTATATGGACCCTGATATAAATTTTAAATACTATACATAAACTTAATATGAGCATCGAAAGACAAGGAATACGTACCGTAATAAAATCTGACTACATCTAGAATCCAATCTATCTCACACCCAAACATTCATCCCATCCACTCACACAAGAATCATACAAGCTTTCATTTGGAACATTCATAACAAAGTTCACATTCAAAAAATCCCTTCTCTGAAATGTGCAAGAATCTCACGAGGTTTTCTCTTCCACAAACCCATAATTAATGCAGGCAAACAGATCATATTCCATTTCTCACCTCTCACATCGATATTCACCACATCGTTCAAATCATTCCCACAACTCTCAGCCTTAAATAAAACATTACACACTCACTTGAATAGACTTTCTGTCATCTCACGCACATTTCCATTCTCACTCACGCTCACACTATTACTGAAATCATTACCATAATTCACTTCGAAATTGCTATCATTACTACTTAATGCCCCAACAATTAATCCATCTTCACCATCTTTCATATCAGTTCCTACTCGCACCACTTTCATGCCAACAACACCGCTACTCTCGACTCTCTTACCAGAAGTTTCATTAATCAAAGAGTCACCATTTTCACACATGATCAACCTAACCTTAATCTCCTCACGTACACTTAAATCAACAAAAACATCCTCATTCTGATGTATACTCCATAAACACCCTTTACTCAATAAACAACCTTCATCAACTTCATGAAAAACTTCACTTTCAATTTCAGAAACTTCCACAAGATTATCGATCGCAACACTGCTATTACTTTTTTTTTTCTTCAATTTGCTTTACATCTCACAGACACAGATAGGTCTTATGGCGACGATGGGACGGGAATGGCCTAGGAATGGGAAGTGGCCGTGGCCTTAATTAAGGTACAGCCCCAGCATTTGTCTGGTGTGAAAATGGGAAACCACGGAAAATCATCTTCAGGGCTGCTGACAGTGGGGCTCGAACCCACTATCTCCCGGATGCAAGCTCACGGCTGCGCGACTAACCGCACGGCCAACTCGCCCGGTCTTACTGCTGTTATGGTGTTTTCAGTGTCTCTGTTGAGTTGCTATCTTTTTGTGCTTTGGTGTAAATTAGTTCATATTGTTGTGACAAACAGAACAATAAACTCCACTGCAAAACGTATATGCCAGGAAGAGGTACATCTTAAAAAGAGTTGAAAGTGATCCAATTTACAGGCAAAGCGTTGGTAAGTCAGTGTAATTCATTGTAAGCATAGTTCCATTTAAGGAAGCAATTTTGGTGCCATATACAGTGGTAGGATTTCCTAGCCAGTATGAACTGACATCTTATGGTCTTCACCATGATGTTAGATTGTGATGGCTGTAAATATGTTGACGTTATGTACATTTTATTTACTGTACAGTACGTCATCATATTTGTGATGTCAACAAGGCGTAATATTCAGTATGAAGAACATTAGTTGTAGTATTGCTTCTGTTATCTCAAAGCTAATACCATCATGAAAAATGGCTGCTCATTGTGTTGTGAGCGCCCCATTACTATGACTGAAAATGAAAGCAGATTTTTGAGCTTTACATATAAGTTGATAACCCTGTATGTATTATGAGAGCTGTCCGAAAAGTATTGTACCTGCCTGTGAAGAAGTTGTCCTAGAGGACTCCAGCTCAGTGAACTAACCTGTATATTTAAATATATACAATAGACTCTGGTTAATTCAACATTGGATAAATTGAAATTCCCATTCTAATCAATGCAAAAAATTGTATTTAATTCAAACCTTAAGTTTGATAATTCAAAGTCAGGATTTTATCACAAGTTAATTTTGTATCAACCCTCTCTTGATTTGACAAGGTGGCAGATGCAGATGCAGTGTTCTCCTCCAGGAGAGTAGTGCGTCTCCAACAGTACCGAATGTGTTATTGAATGTTTTGTAGATGTTCCAATGTGATGGTGATTTATCATCAAGAAAATCATTATATAAAAGATTCCTCTTGCATACCACATCTTTGAGGTTGTCATTCCAAAGCTGTGTATTTTGTGGATCCTCTGTTATCCTGGCTTTATTGTTTCAAGAATGTTACATGCACATTGAACTGATGGGGACATGAAATTACCCACTGTACATCTGCCAATTTTGAGGGTAACTCACCAACTCCAGTATCGGTTATGTATGATACAAATACGTTTTCTATCAAGATGGCTCTGATGGAGTTTCAATGTTTTTGTGTGTTTTACTTTGTCAAAGGCTTTCTCATACTCCATGAAAGATGCAAATACTATGATGTATTGCTCCTGGTATTAGCAAGGAAAAATACTGATGGTGAATAAGTACCTCTATGTAACAAGACTTTCCTAAATCGTACATGACTATCGTTCAAATCTATTTTATACTTGATGTTATGTATGAATAATCTGCAGAAATAACTTAACCAGGGGACCCCTTAAACATATGAGACAGCAATTACTAGTATTTTCTGGCATGTATAGTACCGCTCTGGATACCCTCTAGATACTGCATGTTCTAATTTCATTATAAGATATAAACTGTATGGGCAATAAATGCAAGTTTCATACAATCCATTAATTTAGGTCTGTACACTGAGACCCATATTACACTAATAAATTATGAAATTCATGTCAACAAATCAACTTTTGTTTAACCATTCCATAAAAAAAGAAACAAAACATAACATTATGATACATTTGCAGGGTACAAGGAAAGAAGGGGCTCATCAATATTTTACTAATTTTTCTGTAGAAGCATTTTAAACTTCAAACCCTCATAGAACCTGTTCATTTACCGATTTTGAATTCCAGTAAATCACAGATCTTGGTACATTCATTATAAATAGGCAACTTATTAGCATTATGGAATTTTAACATACAAGGAGACAAAAAAATTAAAAATATATTCTGATTACATACATGGGTAGGAAAAAAGGGGCTCATTGCACTAAACTATTATGTCTCTGAATTATTGTTTATTTTTGTTATTAGTAAAATAACAAGAGCAATATATATAATCTACGAACATTTTTCAAGCCTCTGACAAACACAATATCACATTTTACAATATTTGTAACAATTTGAAAATTACTTTAGTAACTATTATGTCCATCACATCCCGTACCAGAGGCTGCATTTCATTATCCGTGAGGAATTTTTGAGAAATTATCACTTGCCTCTTTACCACAAAATCTCATTAACTCTTGTAAGTCTTTCTATAGTTTATGAACTTCTCGGCAGATATGGGCAAAGCTCCTAGGGAAGAAAAGCATTGTGCTATGTTGGAGAAATTAAGTGAAGGTGATGATTACACCATCAAGGGAATTAAGTGAAGGTTGTAAGCGGTCCGGAAGCTCAACAACGGTTCTCCCTGGATCTTGATCTCTGTTAATGACAGGGATGGAAATTGTGATTCCTTTGCATACCCCTCATCCAATAAGTTCTTCCAACTCCTAAACACTGTGTAGTCAACTGTTACAATGTTGAACTGTGAGGGCTTCTGAAAAAATTGTTTTAATGATAGAGATCCAGTTACTAGGAAAAATTGCCTAGGCTTTTGAATTCACCAAACCCATGTTCTTATCATTCTCAAGATAGGAATTGCCCCTTAATGGGTAAATTACTTTTTTTTTTTTTTTTCTCAATGTTCACTATTTTTAAGGGAAACCAAAAGAAAGTGAAGTTCTTCTGTTGTCCACTACACGAGTCACAGATATAATCACGTGCATTACATTAAAATGGTTGTAGATGAAGTGATCCAAGAACGAGCAAACATCGTCACTTCTCTTTTTTCCTTCATACTCCGGACACACATGAAAAACACTTTGGGAAGTGGACAGTACATGCACGTTAAATGCAAACACAGATCACTGTCTCCTGTAATAGATATCATTCGTGGAGATGTTATGAACAGCCAAATGTCTCCCACAGTCGAAGCAAATCACCTCAAATTCACTTTGACTTCTCCTTATGTCACATTTTTCTCAAATAAAATGCTTCTGTTCTACTTAGCTAACCTTCAGCTGCTTGTACAGTGAGCACAAGAAGAATGCAATGAGTTTCTTGTTCGCCTGCAGGTATGTCCATGAGCCCTGTATGCTCTTTTTCCTTCAGCTCATTTCTCTGGAGGGAACTCCTTTTTTCACACATGGATTTGCTCACTACAAAATTCAAGAGAACATCAGCAGACGGAGTGAAGATCACCATTTTTCCAAAAATTGCAATGAGCCCCTTATTTTTCTGTACCTTTCATTTTGGAATGAACAAACTGGGTCAGTTAATGAAGCTTTCATCTAGTTTTATAATAGAAAAACAGGTAACAAATGGACACTTACTTGAACTGCTGCCAGAACCGTAAACACATTAGCAATTGGAGCATTAATAACCCATTTCTTCTTCCCACTCAGTTTCCATGTTAAACCATCATCTGATAGCCTAGCTCTAGTAGAAATTGTCTTGATATCTAGACCAAAATCATTTTCAGATAAACATAGGGTTGCAATCCATTCACCCTTGGTGAGTTTTGGTAAGTATTTTCTTTTCTGTCCCTCATCACCATACAGCAGAATTCCCTTTAAGAAAGAGAAGAACAAGTGACAGAACTAAATTATAAAAAATAACAACATTCAAATGAAAGAAACTATTTTATTCAGAGCTCATAAACACTGTGATCATCGCATGTATGTAAAATCTGTCAATTCTCTTCATGATAGTAGTTTGATGATGATGATGATGATGATGATGATGATGATGATGATGATGATGCTTGTTGTTTAAAGGGGCTTAACATCTAGGTCATCAGCCCCTAATGGTACGAAATGAGACGAAATGGAGTGACAAATTAAAAGTCCAAAATCCTCCACTGACCAGAATTTGAAACGTGAGGATGAAGAATGAATGGATAGATATGAATTTAAAACAATCAGTGGATCCAACCTGCAATGTCTCGCATTCACAGAAACTGACATGAAACAATAGTATTACTGACCAAGTCATCGCCCCCTCATAATGGTACTTATCGCTAGGAAAGTATTTGTCATGTTGCAGTACTAATCAAAAGTAGCGTAGACTCGCAGCATTCCACACAGTATGGTACTACTCACAGGTAATGAAATTCGCACATGGAATATAGACCAATGGCGTTTTGCACATTGCGGCACCATTTACAGGCAACGCAAACCTATGGTGTTGATCATATACGTGTACTAACCACAGGGACCCGCACTATCCCGTGGTGTTCCTCATATAGTGGGTACTAATCATAGGCAAGCCAAAACCATGGTGTCACTCCTATGCCCGGTTTCTGGAATGGTGAGATATCTTTCCGATAGCTATCGCTTTGTTACAGCTGTCCACTCGAAAAATCTTCGCTGCGTTGTGCAGTGGAACAGGAGCTAACTTATCGAACTGTCAACTATTGGCTCGTTGATCAAGTTTCATAAATACACACTAGATGCCACCCCTCGTACTTCTTTGTTTTTGTGCATTAGGTGTGTTCCCTAGATTGTCAGGCGCATGCGCACAAGTAATGCATAGCGTTTTAGCTTTCTGTGCAGCTCCTATTATCCCCTTTTCGCCATGCAGCAAGAAATGGGTATTCGACTAGTTCTTGTAGACGTGGGTGTCAGTTTCGTGGTGTTTAAGGACTGTCAGCAGAATTTGACATTGTTTGAGAATTTCTCATGAAGTATGCACACGAATGGCACATGTCACGTGCAATCCAGTTTGCACTGAGCCTTATAAGTATACCGTAATCCCTTCCCTGTAGTTATTATTATATATTAATGAGATACTTGTAATATTTTGTAACTGTGCACCTATGACTGGCCATTGCAACTGCCAGTTGCCTAACAACAATAAAATGATTCTATTCTATTGTATTCTATTCTATTCTACAAAATATGAACATTGTTTGATCACAGTATAATGATATATATCGGGTAATTAACATGTATAACTTGTTAGTTCTTTGTAATGTAATATTGTTAATTAAAAACAATTCCACGATAAAAGTATATGCTCACTGCCAATGCAAGTAGGCCTGCAGTAGGCCTACTATGATAAATGTGTAATTATCTGTTAAACTCAGTTACTGGTACCAGTGCTTTTATGGACATGAATGCAGTCACCGATACAAATATGATAAGACTCAGTAGTACTGAATCTTAAAGGGTACCGTAATTAATAATTGATCAACAAGGGACAATGGAAAATTATTTGTTATAGGATGCAAATTGTCGCCTGTAACCTCTACCAAACCTATGACAGTATATTTGTTTAGCCTCAATCTGTCTTTGAATTAGTTTTCACTACTGTATACTTCATTAGAATATTAGCCCGGCAATGATAGAATTGTGGTCGTTCTAGAATGTTGACCATTTCTACAATTTCTTTGTCGGAAGAAGATGAGAAAGCCATAGAAAATTTTAACAAACACAATGTTAGCTGCTGATACTGAAGTACTGAGCACGCGTCCACCAAGTTAACAAATAGATATCTCGTGCTCAGGGCCCTCTAAGTTAGCAAGCGATTTGTCGAACCGATAGATGTCTCTTACGTTCGTGCAACGTCAAAATACAAGTTAACCATTCGATACCGCTATAGGTTCGATATCTCATGTTCCAGAAACCAGGCACTAAAGTGGTACTAATCACAGGTACTGTAGAAGCCAGCAATGCACTCTGTTGCTACTAATCACAAACCTATTTCGTATCTAACATAGTAGAACTACACGCAAGTAAAAGCGACCCATGGTGTTCCCCACGTAGTGGTACTAATTACAAGTAGTTTCACGGTTCTAATACACTCATCCTTTGGTCACCCCTTACAACAGGCAGGGGATACCGTGGGCGTATTCTTCATCTGTGTCCCCCACCCACAGGGGGAAGCTAGTAGTTTAACAAAACATTAACACATCAGAGGTTTTCGGCGACACAGGGATGTGAAAAGACTAGGATTGGAAAGGAATTGACGGTGGCCTTAATAAAGGAACATCGCTAGCATTTGCCTGTCATAATTTTTTGTGGTTTCTGCAGCTGTATGTGTATTTGTAACCAACTGGGACTAACACAGAGTAGTATGTAGCCATTGATTTTGAGAAACATACTATCTCATCATTTCGAGGAACTTGAGCAAGAAACCAAGGCAATTCAATTCACTTGTCTCTTAAATAATCCCTAATTATATTAATTTTTACCACTACCATTACAATAATCAGTAGCAACATCCTATATCTACAACCTTCACAGAAGAATTGTAGAAGCAGACAATCACTCTTCCTCGGACTATACCAGTTACTTTCCTTTATAGATTTAAGACTAGACAACTGTCTCCCGAACTCGCAGAGGATGAACACAGAATACCTTTTTTGGACAACAATTATTGTTAATGTGCAGATAAAGAGTGTCTAATCTTAAAAGTTTTTATATAAACAACCACAGCAACAAATATCCATTTTAACAAAATTAAAATTCTGAACTATTTAATGTGTATATCTAAATATGCCATCAGAAGCTTCAGCAGTATTTTTTTTTTTTTTTAAGGAAGATATAAGACCGAAATGAACAAACATATAAGTACCACTTATGTAAGAAAGCCAAGTAGCTCACATGGTAGAGTGCTTGCTTTTTGAGCCCAAGTTGGTGAGTCTGATCCCAGTTCAGACCAGTGGTATTTGAATGAGCTCAAATACACCAGCCCTATATTAGTAGATTTACTGGCATACAAAAGAATTCCTGGAGGACAAAATTTCCAACATCTCCAAAAATACTTAGTGGGACGTAAAACCAATAAAACCCAACAACAAATAAAACAACGGCCCCAAAGGGCCACGGCCTGCCAAATTACCTCTGCTCAGCCCGAAGGCCTGCAGATAAGAGGTGTTGTGTGATCGGCATGACAAGTCTGCTCAGCCGTTATTCTTGGCTTCCTAGACCGGGGCTTCTATCTCACTGTCAGACAGCTCCTCAATTGTAATCACATAGGCTGAATGGCTCTCAAAGCAGCCCTCCGATCAAGGTAAAGATCCCTAACCTGACTGGGAATTGAACCCAGGGCCTCAAAAAGGCTATTGCCAGAATGTGTGTTATGTGCAATAATCATTCCATATTTTCTGCAATAAACTTCACTCAGTAAACTATTTTCATTTAATTTTACATAAGTAATAAATGATTTATTAATTTGAATAACGTTATTTGCTTTACATTGAGCTAACTATTTTATTTATTTATTTATTTATTTATTTATCTATTTATTTTAAGTCTATATATATTATCTCTGAGTTGTTATCCAATTTCATTAGGTTATAAGTGATCATGATCACAAACTTACATAACCTGTATCCTAACCTGATATACAGGAAAAAAAAATATATAATAATAATAATAATAATAATAATAATAATAATAATAATAATAATAATAATAATAATAATAATGTAGGTGTTTGGGCACTTAATTGTTAAAAGTGGCAAGCAAAAAAAGGCAGACAGAAAATACTAGAGGCACTAAAAATGTTCAAAAAGTCAACTTAAAATATATAATTTATTAAATACACCAATAACATAAACTACATTTTCACACTATATATTACTGAAAGATGATTCTTCAAACTCCAGAGTTCAATTACTGAATCCTTTAAAGTAAAACAGATTTACATCATTGCACATCACCACAATTTCCTCAAATTATCAGGACTTAAACTCGGCAGAAAAAGAACACTCTACGTTGACTGATGTTATGGAAGCGCATTAAAACAAAGGTAATATAAATGGACATATCTATATCTACCGAGATATCACATTTTAAAACTTAGCAAAATTTGCTTCAGTTTCTGTAAACCCAGATTTGCAGACAAAACACTCTTGCACGTTTTACTGATAGCACTTCCTAATTCACCTAGAACAGCTTCAGTAAGTTACCAATGATGCTTTCACGGCCTGTATTTATAGACATGAGATATGCTTTTTGGGCTTATGCCGTGTCAAGAAAATAAGGTGAAAGCCTTTACGTTTCGCAGAGAACTTTGCTCTGCGTCTTCAGATGAAAATCTCGACTGTTCCCGAGGAAGACTTCTCCAAGAATAAAGTTTGAATTTAGACGTTTGTAACAGAAGTTTAAGTGGTACATTCATTCATCACTAGATGGCTCATCATACATGATACAGCGATAGCAATTGAAGCGGAAGCTGATGGAACCACCAGAATCAGTCTGGAAGGGGGTCATATAACAGGTGTACACACATACTATAGCATGGCACTGACACAAGCCTGGAATGAAACATCTGGTGATGAGGAACGTGCGAATATGGAAAACACCGGAACGAAATAATAAAAGTAAGGGACAGGGAGAGGAACTACCTATGTAAATCCTTAATGGCTGGCAACCCCGTATTACTTGACAGTGTTCCTGTTGAAATTGTTAGGATTTCTACGTATTTCCACAGCTTCCCATATAATCTTGCACCTGTAGTGTCTAATCTGGGTAAGAGCTCGAGCATCTTGGAACACAACATCATGACCCTACGATAGGGCTTGCTCAGTTATTGCTGAGGCTGGTTGAGATGAAAATTTTGTTCGTGTTCCTTGATACGAATATCAATGGACTGGCAGGTTTGGCAAATGTATACCTTGCCGCAAATACAGGAAATGTTGTATACCCCAGGATGTAAAAGTGGAGACAATTTGTCCTTGGTTTTACTGAGACTGTGAGCAATTTTAATGATGAGGCCAAACACAGTTTTTATACTGTGTTTGCGGAGGGCCTTGGCAATTCGATCTGTGGTCTTGTAAATGTAAGGCAGGTAGGCAGTTCCCGTCGCTTCTTCCTGTGAGCTTTGCTTGGTCGTTCCTCTGGGATGCAGGGCTCTATGAATCTGCACATCACAGTAAACATTATCCTTCAATGTGACTTTGAGTGTGTCCATCTCTTCCTGGATGTTTGATGGCTCACAAATTTGTATCACCCTCTTCGTGAGTGTCATGAGAATGCCTTGCTTTTGTGCTGGACGGTGGTGAGAATCTACAAGAAGAAAGCGATTTGTGTGGGTAGGCTTACGTTGGACGGTATGCCCTAAGGAGCTGTCCGGTTTCTGTCTTACTAGAACATCCAAGAAAGGAAGGCATCTGTCCAACTCCATCTCCATAATGAATTTAATTGATGGTTTTTTGTGATTTAGGTGGTTTAGAAATAGATGAAGTTTCTCAGGACCTTCTGAAGAAGAATTTAGTGAACAATGAATGTGTCAACAAACTTTCACCAAATCATAGGTTTGTTCACTGAAGCAATAGCCTCCTCCTCCTCAAAATTCTCCGTAAAGAAATTAGCCACTATGGGCGAAAGTGGACTTCCCATAGCCACACCGTCGGTCTGTTCGAAAAAATTCACACCCCACATGAAACAGCTGGAAGTCATGCAGTGGTAGAATAGTTTAGTAATATCCTCAGTGAACAGATGTTCAATGAGAGATATGACCGAGTCAATCGGCACTTTAGTGAACAAGGACTCCACATCAAAACTCGCCAAAAGTGCATTAGGTTGAAGTTTATGGTTGACAACTTGTTGACGAAATACAGAGAGTACCTAATGTATGATTCAGAACATCCTATGTGTGACTGAAGCAATTTGCTTAGGTATTTAGCCAAAGCATACATACGCGAACCTTTCGCACTAACAATAGGTCTGCGGGGAACATCATCTTTATGGCTCTTTAGAAATAAATATAATTTAGATGGCACTGCGTCCCCTGGGGACAGATGTTTAGTCTCCTCTTTTGGAACTGAAGATTGCTGTAAAAGCTTCACAGTGGTGTTGGACACACGAAAGGTAGGGTCACGTGAGCTCAGTCTGTAAACAGGCTTCGACAATATACCCGATATCTTATCTTATACTCGGCAGTGTCCATAACTACCATAGCATTTCCCTTATCAGCTGAGAGAATGATCAATTCAAAATCATCTCTAAGTTTCTTCAGAGCTCTCCTCTTGCCTCTTTTAAATTGGGCGCAGGTACAACAGCAGACCTTATGAGTCTGACACATTTCTGTCTTAAATCCTCAGGCTCATCCGTAGGTAGTTCATAGATGGCTGCCTCAACGGAAGTAATTAACTCCTCAGAGGGAATTTTAGAGGGAGCGATAGCGAAATTAAGACCTCTAGCTAGAACTGCCGTTTGGTTCTCATTCAAGGATTTCCTGGAAAGAATTATGACATCCAGGTTCGTGCGAGAGACTGCCTGTTTCTGAACCAGTCGGAGGAACTTAGATTTCTGTTTGAATGACACCTGGTTGAATTTGCGTTCAGCCTATATAACGGTAATGCGATCGAAAGACAACCACAATTCCTGCGAGAGTGTGTTGCTTAACAGAAGGTGTAAGTGAAACAACTCTCAGGAGACTGAGTCCAGTTCTTTATGAGTGTAATGCACTCTCTCGATCACAAGAGCCTTGCTAGCGCACTGATATATTCTCCTGGGCTTAAGGGGTATTTAATGCGTGCATCAGCTTCACACGTTTGGGAATGATATTATGGTCCTGGCATCTCAGCAGAAAGCATAAAGAAAAATCAAAAATTACTTCTTTCTCCTTACTTTGTTGAATTTTGAAGCCTTCTAAAAAGTATTTTTCCCATAGAGGTTTTTAATGTTACCATAGATGCTTTCACAGCTCTTATAGACACGATATAGGCTTTTTGGGCTTATGCCGAGTCAAGAAAACAAGGTGAAATGCTTAACATTTCGCAGAGAACTTTGTGTCTTCAGAAGAAAATCTCGACTGTTCATGAGGAAGACTTCTCCAAGATAGAGTTAGAATTTAGACGTTAGAAATAGAAGTGTAAGTGGTACATTCATTCACCACCAGAATCAGTCTAAAAGGGGGTCACATGACAGGTGTACACTTGACACAAGCATGGAATGAAACATCTGGTGATGAGGAATGGATGAAATGGAAAACACCGAAACAAAATAACAATAGTGAAGGGACAGGGAAGGGAACTACTTACGTAAATCCCTAATGGCTGGCAACCACGTATTACTTAATTGATAGCCAGTGTCCCTGTTGAAATTGTTGGGATTTCTATGTATTTCCACAGCTTTCCTTCCCTGTCCCTTCACTATTGTTATTTCGTTTCGGTGTTTTCCAAATTCATATGTTCCTCATCACCAGATGTTTCATTCCAAACTTGTGTCAGTGTCGTACTTTTGTATGTGTGTACACCTGTTGTGTGACCCCTTTCCAGGCTGATTCTGATAGTGCCATCAGCTTCTGCTTCAATTGCTTGAGCAAGCCTACGTTCTACATTGACGTTAACTTCTGCTAACTTAGTGTCAATAGTTTCGGTCAGTTGAGTGATACTAGCATTGGTCGCAGCATTAGATTCATTAAGTTAAGCAATGCAACCTTCTAAATTAGCACTGAGCTGATTCATACTAGCATTGGTTTCATTAAGTTGAGCACTGATGTGATTCATGCTAGCATTAGATTCACTTATTTATTGTCTTAAATTAATGTTGGATTCAGTGATCCTTTCGTTTAAACGTTAAGGCTTCTATAACGGCTAATATGTTTTCCATTTTTGCTGGTATAATATTTAAATGACAGAAAATGGCTAACAACAGAAAATACTATCATTCACTTGTAAAAGATTTTAATTTTACCATTAATGTCTAATGGTTGTTCAACAAAAAGTATTCAATCAAATATTTAAACACTCTTTAACTTGTTAATTATTTACACTAGAAAAATCGAAGTTCAATATTGTCTTAATTACTAGCCTAATATAGTGCTCTCATTATTATTCGTTAACTTCTTGGAAACAGAAAGGTTTTGTTTTTTTTTTTACTTGAAAGTTCGCTTGAGTATTGAATGTTATTGTCTGATTGCTCCAAGTAAATTAAGTCACTTTATTAATTGCACTCCAATCAAGCCCAATATGACTGCGGCATAATTTTATTAACTGCACTCCAATCTAGCCCAATACGGTTTGGCGCCATTTTATATATCACTCTCCTCTCTGTAATTGGCACAGATTATGATACTGTTCACACAAAACAAATAGTTCACTTAAGCCTCTTAATGTTCGAAGAAGATAACACAACTATTTGTAGAGTTCTAATGCTTTACGATTGCTGTACCAGTTGCTCTGCTACTCCTCTCGTCCTCACCATGGACCAGCTCTCGGCACCATGGAACCACATACACTCCAAAGAGGGAAGCTCTAGATGTTCTTGAATTTCTTGAAGATCTTGAAGGTCTTGGAGTTTGATTCACAGAGATCACTCACTCAGAAGGGTAGCACGAACACGGGCATTTATAGCTTGAAGAGCATGGGATGGTACACAGGGTATCTATGACACATTAAATCGGAGTGGGTACAGAGAGTGAGAGGATATGCTTTGAATGAAGTTCTGAATTTTTTTTAAACTGTTTTATTATGAAAAGTCAAGTTCATATCAACTCAGTACAGTAAAAGATCGACTGGGTGTGACCTTTCTCCGTCCTGCGGCCGGTGATGTTCCACGTTGCTCTGCTACTCCTCTCGTCCTCACCATAAATCAGCTCTCGGCACCACGGGACCACATACACTCTAATGGGGGAAGCTCTAGATGTTATTGAATTTCTTGGAGTTTGATTCACAGTGATCACTCACTCAGAAGGGTAGCACGAACACAGGCATTTAAGCCCCTGGACATATTGGACCTATTAGTCTGTCGTGTAATTTCTGAACTAACTTTAATCATTCCCATGAAAGGATAAGAGAATGAAAGATACTGTGTTGAATGTCAATGAAATCAATAACAAATGGTTCTTTAAGGTACATAAACAGGTCACTTGAAAAAATAAAGAAGATAATTTTCATGCGGACGAATGTCAATACAATTGAACCCGCATTCTTCTTAATGTAAGTTACACTTGGCACAGATTATGGTATTGTTCACACGAAACAAATAGTTCACTTAAGCCTCTTAATGTTCGAAGAAGATAACACAACTATTTGTAGAGTTCTACTGCTTTACGATTGCTGTACCAGTTGCTCTGCTACCCCTCTCGTCCTCACCATGGATCAGCTCTCGGCACCATGGAACCACATACACTCCAAAGAGGGAAGCTCTAGATGTTCTTGAATTTCTTGAAGATCTTGAAGGTCTTGGAGTTTGATTCACAGAGATCACTCACTCAGAACGGTAGCACGAACACGGGCATTTATAGCTTGAAGAGCATGGGATGGTACACAGGGTATCTATGGCACATTAAATCGGAGTGGGTACAGAGAGTGAGAGGATATGCTTTGAATGAAGTTCTGAATTTTTTTAAAACCGTTTTATTATGAAAAGTCAAGTTCATATCAACTCAGTACAGTAAAAGATCGACTGGGTGTGACCTTTCTCCGTCCTGCTGCCGGTGATGTTCCACGTTGCTCTGCTACTCCTCTCGTCCTCACCATGGATCAGCTCTCGGCACCACGGGACCACATACACTCTAATGGGGGAAGCTCTAGATGTTATTGAATTTCTTGAAGATCTTGAAGGTCTAGAAGTTTGGTTCGCAGAGATCACTCACTCAGAAGGGTAGCACGAACGCAGGCATTTAAGCCCTTGGAGATATTGGACTTATTAGTCTGTCGTGTAATTTCTGAACTAACTTTAATCATTCCCATGAAAGGATAAGAGAATGAAAGATACTGTGTTGAATGTCAATGAAATCAATAACAAATGGTTCTTTAAGGTAAATAAACAGGTCACTTGAAAAAATAAAGAAGATAATTTTCATGCGGACGAATGTCAATACAATCGAACCCGCATTCTTCTGAACGTAAGTTACACTTGGCACAGATTATGATATTGTTCACACGAAACAAGTAGTTCACTTATGCCTCTTAATGTTCGAAGAAGATAACGCAACTATTTGTAGAGTTCTACTGCTTTACAATTGCTTTGCATGTATTTACAAGGTTTATTCAACACTGCTATGACACTATGAATGGCAGTTAATTCACTTTTGTAAAAGAAGTTAAATGCTTTACATGTGGAACTGGTTCCATTCACAAGCACTGCTATGTAGACATATGGCAAGAAGTAGCACTATTAGATTATTAATACAGGAATGAACTTAGTCCCGTTCACTCACAATGTCATGTTTATGTTCAAACACTAATAATAATAATACTGGTAAGACTTTATAATAATTTGATCGTGAAAATTAGTTCCGTTCACTGATAGTCCTGGGTTCATTTAAAGATACCGTGACATTATAAATTAATTCATACGTGAAGTTCTAATGTTTCCCTAACATTCAAGTTCCACTTGAGAAAATACAAGTCCTAATCCACTGTTCGCTACCTACAGAAATATATCAATCACTTTGAGATATTTAAAATATGGCACTTCTTGATTCTATGACTAAGTTAGCAAGACTATTGAAATGTTTCAAAGTTCTTCTCACCGACACTTAGCAGAGTTGAAACTGCAGACTTTGATTCCATAACATCACGTTGTAGCACCAACTTCCATCAGCCAACCGTCCTGGTTCGACTGTGGGACAAGACTGTATTGTATCGAATTCTCGCTTCTCTTTCATACCAAAGTCACGGAAATTGAGGCTGTTACATCTCTCTCAATATTTTCCTTAACCGCTCAAGCCGGTTTGACGTGTATGCACCTACAAAACATAAGCCAAGAGCAGTTAGACGTACACCTGTACGGACCAGGCTAGCGATATTTTAGATGTACAACTGTGTGCTATCTGTTGGTTGTCAACGTGAACTTTTAGCACGGCTCACAGTACGGTGTCATCATTCTATGCAGGGCAGTATATTCTACCGTAATGCGGCATTGTGTTGTCGATCGTTGTAAACAACATGGCGGTGTCCTCACACGGTCTGTATTTATCTAATGCAGCTCTCGAATGCATGTTAGGTGAAAATAGTTATGAGAATAATCCGAGTGATAATGAAAGTGTTAGTGATGATCATTATGCAAAGCAGGAAATTACATGTGATGTACATAATGATAGTGATATAAGTTAATGCTCATCCGAGTGGTCATGGACACCTGTTGATTCGAATTTTATTCCAACAAGAAGATAATTAAGCATTTTTTTACTTTGCATGCCACATTTCTGTAAGTAGATACAATATCTGCATGATATGAACTATGAATCCTCTTATTTTAGACAAAATCAGGCAAGTCGTTTAGAAGTTATAGCAATTTTTGTGACATGTACAATTGTGATATTTTTCTAAAATTCATTACCACTGTAGGGTAAAAAAATGGCCAAATTTTAATACCGGCTTTAAGGGTTAATCCAAGGTGGATTTTAATTAAACTTGGTGGCATTGGAGATATTAAAATTGTGTGTATGGTGATGTTATACTTATATTTGTATCATAATTCATATACGAGTTATTTATGGTAAAAGGGTTCTATGGATGCCACAACTTAGCCTTGGTGAGTTGGAGCTGGCTCCTACGTCACTCGCAACATGCTTGCTGTAGCCCGCTGCTCTGTTGGCGTGCGGTGTGTATCTTAAAGTTAGAAATACTTCAACACTGACGCTGGAGCAGTGTTTCTGGTACAATAGATATACATATACATATAAATTATATGAGAAAAGAACTGGAATCATAGATAACGTTTCTTGTGGATGATGTTATACTATACAGACTAATAAATAAGTTACAGTGTGAATGTCATTTTCGGAGTGATGCATGAAGAAAACAGTAGGGAAATTTTTCACATAAACTTTGAAGTGTTGGAGAAGGCAAACTATTCCACTGTAACCAACTGTGTGATAAAACAATGAATTATCTGTGGCCTAATGGTGACCACCATAATTCTGTGTTTCTATTTGTCACGGTTGCAGCACCATATACAGTTAATGCAGGAAACTGTACTCAAAAATGGTACATTAACCTGGTTGGCACATCCTTGCCAAAGAGTTGCAGAGGAAGTAATGTGCCACTTTCCAGACATAGAAAGACTAAATGGAAATGTGTAGGATGTATTTCAAAAATTGCCTTCTCACGTGAATGACAACTCATTTTTTACGTCGCACCGACACAGACAGGTCTTATGGTGATGAAGTGATACAAAAGGGCAAGAAGTGGGAAGGAAACGGCCGTGGCCTTAAGATACAGCCTGAGCATTTGCTTGGTGTGAAAATGGGAAACCAGAGAAAACCATATTCAGGTCTGCGGACAGTGGGGTTCGAACCCATTATCTCCCAAATGGAAGCTCACAGCTGCGCGACCTAACCGCACAGAAAATTTGCTCAAGTAAATGAATTCCAGGATGAAGCCCCTAGAATTCATCTTCCATCAGCTCCAGTACTCACAAGCAGGAGAACAAGGTTGAATGCTTACCTGTTTATCATGAACACTTTGAAGTTGTGAAAAAATTAATCTGCTTCACAGCAACGGTATAACATCAATTAAAATTTTACACGACCTGCTTACCAACCCAGAAGTGTGTGTTAAGTTGGCTTTATTTTCGTCTCGGCTGATGTAATTAATCTCATATACATGTCTTTTTCTCTGTTATTCTACAACCCGGTGGATTAATTCAAGAACATTTTACCTCAAGCTGAACTCAATCATGTACATCTCGAAGAATTGCATTATGGCGTCTACCCAAGCTATTGATAACGCCATGGAAAAAATAAATTATTTTTTATTTGATATCATCTAAAAAGACATAGTTGGCAAGTTTCATTTGAAATTAATTACGAGAATTATTACGTGGATGAACTATTCACCTACTTCATTGTGGACTTGACATCTGGATGTTGTTCACCACGAAATTTGTAAAATATGAGTTTATTCGTATCTACTCATCAAAAATGATTTGAATCATTCTAAATTGTAAATTATTCTTAATTCAATGTGAAGGTAGTAATTTTTTTGTGGGGTGGGGGAGGGTAACTGAAGTGATTATGGAATCGCAAACGTGTGGGCCTATGTGTGTAAAGTTAGCTGTATATGTCTTATTATTTAATTGGGGTTCTTGCTTGAGTTTGGTATTTTCACCTGATTTCCCTTTGGGGTATATTTCTTCTTATTCTTGTTTGTGGTGGGCTTGTTCTTCTTCTTCTTCTTATCCTCCTCCTCGAGTTGGGTGTTTTAATTCTACCTCATAAGTCCATCATATCGCTTCCAAGGGCACCTTATATAAAATTCCATAACCAAGATTTTGTTCCCTGTTATATCAGATGATGATGTATGGAAAAATTTAAATCATACCTTCTAATGTATTTCTCGTAATTATTATTGTTCCGGGGATTCTGTGGAAGGCAGAGGTGAAAGAAGATGCGGGCTTGAATGGGTGGATATATAAAAGATGGAAGATTGGTTTAAAACTTTAAAATTTAGGATTATATTCCTTCCTCTGTTTCTTTTTCTTTCCTCTTTTTTTTTTTTTTCTTCAAACTTTACACTTTGTACCTACAAGGTTTAGCTCTTGAGCTTGAAAAATCTCAAATAATCAGATAACCATTTAACAACCTGAGCTTGAAGCTCCCTAGTTACAACTTTAACAAGAGCACTGCTGCTCCCTTCAACCCACACACAAGGAGACAGAGCTCCACATTTTACATCAAAAGGAAGAGTGTCTTTGATCTACACAATTACTCTTTAGGAGGCTAATCTCCAAAATTTTCACGTTTCAAGCCTATCAAAGGCACAACCTATATTTAACATAAACAAACAGTAGACACAGTCTTCTATGCTCAACAGTCTGATTTACCTTTAAAGGAAATGAAAGAAATTGACTTTAATAGGGGTAACAAGTACCCATTCTACGTGGGCTTTGTTAAAAACAAAAGGTTAAAGTTGCTCACCGAAAATCAAAATGTTAGGAGGCGAACTCTTGCACTCCTTGAAATTCACACAAAAATACTTAAAACCCTTTCTGGGCTTATGGCCCGACTATACAGAGGCTAGGCCTATACCACGGAGGTAACTAGATGAAAGGAAAATATTAAGTTACAAAATTATGAGATCGGTTTCAGTTTTATGAAAACATAGTCACCTCAATATCAAGTTGAAGGGAAATAAAAGAAGGTACCACTCTTCATTCCCTTAGTTAGACTAGAGTTCTCAGACTCATTTGAAATTTACATTTACAGTTTGAAATTAACGTTGAGAAAAAAATTACATAACAAAAAAATTTGAAACCTTCCCCTCAAACTATCTTTCTGTAACCATTACATGTTTGCACGGAGTCTGCCATTACCTTGAGCAGGTGGACCTCCCGGAGATGGACAAGGCAGCCCTTACCCCTGCTTCCGTTACGAACATACTCTAAACCTCTTGACTGGAGCGATTACAAAGACCACATGGCCCGAACGGTCCCAGCTTTCATAGCGGAGAAGATGGTTCCAGATTTCTCTGGGCCGAGATCCTGACACACCCACAATTCCTATTGGTTAATTAGCTGAAATATTAAGTTGACGGGAAGGGATAGAAGTGTTGATAACTATAGAACACCAAAAATTATTTACAAACAATTCAGTTTTACCAACTAATGTATACTAAATTTATCTTGAATTTTAATTGTCCATCATCTCATCAATGGGAGTACCAAGTTTGACAGTAGGGACTTCTGACGAAAAACCTTCAAACTTCTTCCATTAGCAGTTTCAAAGTTTACGTTATAGATGGCCTTCTAAAAGGTGCTTATTTTAAATGAGCGGGCGGGTGTACCTCTGGTACTATTATTGCTATTATTATTATCATCATCACCGTGGTATGTAGAGAGTTGAAATTTGATTCTCCTAGTTCTTTATTTTACCTTTTCTTTGCCACTCACAATCCTGATTCACACTGGTGTTTTTTATTTCTCCCCATTTTTACTAGGGTAGTTTTTCTTTCTTTTTTTTCGGGTGGATGCTTTGTTACGCAGGCCTTGCCTAGTGTTAGTAAGCATTGTATGATTATCTTGATTCATTTTGTGATTTTTCTTCTGCAATTTTAGGATTGTGATTATCCCTTGGGAGTGTGGTATTATCATTATGTATTTATTCAGTTTAATTTGAAAGGTTAACTAGATTGAAACAAATTACTGTACTGGCACAAGGAATAACCAGAAAAAGGGGGACCCAAAAGCAAAGCACTGCACAAATAAAAAAACACCAGAACAAGGAACAAGTTCAACTTACCTTGACCTCAGTAATTTAAGTAAATAAAATTGGGAAGCCACTCATAAAAAAAATAAAATAAACATAGATGTAAAAGGCCTGGACTCATAAGGAAACTAAACATGTGACAAGTAACCAGTGCTACTCAGTATTCCAAATGAGACAACACCTTGTAAGGTGAAAGAAAATATTTAATGATTCAAAATAAATTTACAAGTAATCAAAACTGGGAGATTGTTCAAATTATTAGAATTATTAATTGAAGTTCATACATCAAAATGTTTTACAAAGGTAGAAAATTACTGATGCATAAAGAAAACAATTGCCATTCAAAATAATAAATACTTAACAGGAAATACACCAATTAAAATAGTTTCTTTATAATAAATATTCAGTTAATTGGATCCAATCTGAGTTCTAATTAAATATTGCAGCTTAAGTAGGGATCTTACTGAAAGCTGAAATTTCTTTCAACCTAGTTAACCTTTCAAATTAAAATGTTTAAATACATAATGATAGTAACACACTACACATAAAATAAATACAAAATTTTTAATTCACCTTCTCAATATTTGACAATCATGCGATGTTTACAAAAACATTACAATGTGCTATTACAAGGTACTAGTTTTGGTCCTATAAGGACCATCATCAGCCTAGCCAAGATACATAAGTGTATACCATAGTCCTAAAACAGAGTTATGCGGTGAGATGAGAGATGAAAGAATGGACTGAGGATGTGGTGGAATGATATACACCATTTTTTCACCATTTTTTATGTATATCATTCCACCACATCCCCAGTCCATTCTTTCATCTCACCGCATAACTCTGTTTTAGGACTATGGTATACACTTATGTATCTTGGCTAGGCTGATGATGGTCCTTATAGGACCGAAACTAGTACCTTGTAATAGCACATTGTAATGTTTTTGTAAACATCGCACGATTGTCAAGTATTGAGAAGGTGGATTAAAAATTTTGTATTTATTTTATGTGTAATCTTAACTCAATACGGAACCAAATATGAAGTTTATAACCTTGAATAGCAACACACTCCCAAATAATAATCACTTAACATTAAAAGAAAATTGGAATTTTCCCACCTAAGATTGCAGAAGAAAAATCACAAAATGAATCAAGATGATCATACTATGCTTACTAACACCAGACAAGGCCTGCATAACAAAGCATCCCCGCCCCAAAATAGTACACTAGTAAAAATGGGGAGAAATAAAAACAAAACACTGATGTGAATCAGGATTGTGAGTGGCAAAGAAAAGGTAAAATAAAAAAACTAGGAGAATCAATTTCAACTCTCTACATACCACTGTGATGATGACAATAATAATAATTATAAAAACTCAAAGGAGGTGATGAACGTCAAAGTGATCAGGAACGGTGAATTTGATTCAGACCACTATCTCTCCAAAGTTAAAATCTGTTTTCTCCCAGTAGGACAAAAGAGAGACCCACCTAAAATGATGAGATACAACACAAACAAAAGGAACATCACTGAAGACATCATCAGAAACTTCAGGGATAAAATCCGGACCAGCAGAAAGGGGAACTGGCAAGGACTATGCATGGGAATCAATGAAGCTGCAAAGAAAACACTCGGACAGGCTAGGAGGAAAAGAGAAATATGGTGGAATGAACAGTGCGAGGAAGCTCACAGGGAGAGGTCCGAGAAATAGAGAAAATGGAAATGCTCCAGAGAAAAGGAACACATGGAACAATTCAGAAAACAGAGGAAAGAAACATCCAGGATATTCTGAAGGACCAAATGATCATTTGAAAAAGCTCAACTGAAAGAGATCCAGGCCGATGACATATCCACACAAATGCACATGAGATGCTGCCAGTTGGTACAATTATTTTTATCCACATATATTCACAAATTAACACACATATAACCTTAATCACAGTATCACAAAAAAACACTTTGATAATATCAACAAATTACATGTAACTAATCTCATTTTGTTCCGTATTGAAGATACAATAAGTAAACTCTTTCAAGATTAAAATTATTGTGTCCACCTTTTCAATACAAATATATATATATATACAACCAAGGCTATGAAATTACTAGGCATTCTCTATCGCTTCACAGAAATTTCTGACCCCATTGCTCTTCGTCACTTCTTCCTCACGATCGTTCAAACTCTCTTAAACTACTGCTCTCCAATTTGGACAACAGCCGCCCCCTCCAATACTAAGCAGTTAGACAGAGCAGTGTCCTTCTTTGCTGCAATTGTAAGGAACAGAAACCCCAAGCTCAGAAATCTGTCTACGCAGCAGGTATTAATGGCAATTAATGTGTCACTGCTGCACATCAGGCGACAGGTAGCTGACCTGAGTTTCCTCCACGAGACCTTAAATGGACATTACCGCTCGGAACATCTTGTTTCTCTCTTCTCTCTCCGCGTTCCTTCCCGCTCCACCAGAACCAAAGACCTTCTCCACATTCCCCACACTCAGCACTCAATACTTCAACGATCTTTCCTAATCCGCCTCCCAACACTCTTTAACAATATTAATAGGAGACAAGAGCTTGATATAGCATCAAATAAAAGTGTATTCGAGAGGTGTGTAAATAGTATCTTAAAGATAAGTTGATGTGAAGGGATTATACCGTCATCCTGACCCACAACGACTTGGCTATGAACATGGACATTCTCATGGTTTTCGCTTTGGACAGTTATTAGTAGGATGTGTACCTGATCTTGTTATATTTTGTTATGTTTGTTATATTTTATTATGAAAGTTTATGTTTGTTAAATAGTCTGTTGACAGTGCAAGTGAAATTTGCTCAGTGTAGCTGTATCTTGTGCTTCATGAATAAATAAATAAATATTTTTAGTGGTTAAATTCTACATGAATTAAACACACCAGTTAGGGACATATTTCGCCCAAGTTATGGGCATCTTCAGCCTATATTAATCTTAAGGTCAAGAATTAAAATTATAAACATTGGAACTTGTAGTGAACTAACCTAATACTAAATACAATTGTCTTATGCTATTTACATAGTTTACAATATGGACAGTATGTACAATATAATTTACAATATGTACAGTATGTACAATATGTGCATTACCTTTGCCAAAATTTATGAACAATGAATTAACTTATTTTATAATGACTAGACTTCCAATTGTGGATTGGATTGATCACAGCGTGAATTGGGGTTTCTCAAATTGTATTGACTAGAATTTATCACTGCTGAGCTGGGACCAATTGTTCCGGTTGTGTCTGAACGGCTAAGCTTGCTACTCCTAGTGTAGTATTGATGCTGTAGCGGAGGGGTGGAGCGTGGTGGAGAAGGAGGCGTGAGTTTCAAATCGTGCGTCCGTATTGTTGCTTGAGAGGCGTTACTTGGATTGGGCGGACCTGGTATTAGGTGTGGCTATTGGAGCGCATGCATGGTCCCAGCTAACGTCGACAAGACAAGTAAGTTCATACGATAAACATTCACTCTACATTTATTACCATATTGGGTTCCACATTCATCATTCTAATTCCCCGTTTTTTCTCTTATCCAGTTACAGACAACTCATATTCCTCCCAGACTGAATATGCACCAATGGGAAATTAATCAACAAGAATGACGGAATTTTCCAAATATTTTTATCCAATAAGCAATGAATGAAATCAACAATATGTATCCTACTTACACGCTTCGACCTTAAAACATAACCATGCTTCTTTCTAAAGGAATATTCAAACTGTTTCAAACCTTAACATGAACGACTTTAACCAAGATTCCGGTTTTGTTAAAATTCTTATGACTCAGGCGACCATATCAGCCGAAGAAACCGCAACTCACGCAGTGATAAATTCTAGTCAATACAATTTGAGAAACCTCAATTATTCACGCTGTGATCAATCCAACCCACAATTGGAAGTCTAGTCATTATAAAATAAGTTAATTCATTGTTCATAAATTCTGGCAGAACAAAAATTGGTACCAAAATTTCTAAAACCCACGCAGAGGAAGGGTATAACCAATACGAATAGAATTCAGAACAAGGTCAACGATATTTGGATAAGAAATGAAATTAAAGCGACGTAAAAAAAAAAGATAGCCCTCTTAAATTTACAATTATATAAGGTTCATTTATTTTTGGCCCAAATGTTGTCTCCGATGAATGCTACATGTGGACTATAAATTGAATATTAATGACTTTAACCAAGATTCCGGTTTTGTAAAAATTCTTACGACTCAGGTGACCATAACAGCTGAAGAAACCCCAACTCAGCAGTGATAAATTCTAGTCAATACAATTTGAGAAACCCCAATTCACGCTGTGATCAATCCAATCCACAATTGGAAGTCTAGTCATTATAAAATAAGTTAATTCATTGTTCATAAATTTTGGCAAAGTTAATGCACAGATTGTACATACTGTACATATTGTAAACTATATTGTACATACTGTACATATTGTAAACTGTGTTAATAGCATAAGACAATTGTATTTAGTATTAGGTTAGTTCACTACAAGTTCCAATGTTTATAGTTTTAAGTCTTGACTTTAAAATTAATATAGGCTGAAGATGCCCATAACTACGGCAAAATATGTCCCTAACTGGTGTGTTTAATTCATGTAGAATTTAACCACAAAAAATATATATTTGTATTGAAAAGGTGGACACAATAATTTTAATCTTGAAAGAGCTTACTTAATATCAACAAAGCCGGTATTATTAAAAACAACTGCCAACATTTCAATATGGAGGTTATAACTTCAAAACACAGTTGAAAACAGATGACCGACTGCGTATTTCAATATGGAGACTGCGAATATTGCATGTCAGCCCGGGATATATACCATCTCCTTATACATGTGCCTGGCCAGGCTTCTAGAAAGCTACATTACAAAAAAAAAACTACCTTAGTGAAAATTCTAGAGTGCATAATACATAGATTGTAATGTACAGAATATTCTCAATCGTTCTCGTGCCTATACCATTCTGGAAGTTACAGTGTGCTTCACAATTATGGATTACAATTTATAGATACAGGTAAGAATACATTATAATATCAATTTACAGGTATTTACAGTAACAGAACATATAAATGTCTATGTACAATACATGTTCCATGACATAACCTCACACACAATACGATCATTTGACTATGTAAATAATAATACTAATACTTTCATGACATCTCACACACAATACGATCATTCAACAACATAAATAATAATAGTACTAATACTAAATGGATGTACATCACTTCACAGCCATACATGCAAATAATAATAATAATAATAATAATAATAATAATAATAATAATAATAATAATAATAATAATAATAATAATAATAATAATAATTTCGATCATAAAATAATAATAATAATAATAATAATAATAATAATAATAATAATAATATTAATTCGAGCTCAATATTTGCTTTAGTTACCAATGGGTGAGAGAACATTGTTTTCAAGTTATACCTGTTATCGCACTTGCGTCAATATCCCCCGTACAACTTGAAACAATTTCCACACTTTGTCACACTCTTGATCCTCACCATTTAACAGCACACAGACTGCCTCGGTCACACAGCCTTCCTGTTGGCACTGTCGAAGTCCACAGTTCACAGCCCGGCGGTTCCATCAGGAACCACCACCTTCCTATTGTGGGTCCGCTGGGTTCGGTCGACGGTGTCTTAATTCCTGGTGATGGTAATCTACAGGTTTTCGGGTGGCATTCGAAGCGACGCTGGCTTTCCCCTTGTTCGTACATTTGTGATCTGTCAGGTGGCACCCTCGTTTGGTGGTTGTTGGTTCGGACCCTATTGGTTCTCCGTCACCTAGAGGGGGTCTCACTGGCTGTGTCATTGCCATCGCTGCCTCCATCCCCTGGGACATTGTCTGGGCCTCCCCATAGTTCTGCTCCATGCTAAACATCCTCCCTGGACAGTTCACGGTGCCATAAAGCTTACTGCGGCTGTCGAGAGCCTCGCTCTTGCTATCATGCTGATACGGCCCTTTCACCGTTGCGCCATCTGGTTGTTTGGTCTCAGCGTTGAACATCCGTGGCGCAACATCGGCGCACTGCGCCAACTCCCGTAGCCGGACTCAGCAGTCGGCTCCCAGCTGGTGGACACCGCCGCGCCCGCCAAACTCTCCCACAGCTTCCTCACAGGTCAAACATGACTGCGGGCTGTGTCGTACTTCCATCTCCTGCCCACGAAGTCCAATGATCGGGTATTCAGCTCCCTCTTCCGACGTCAAACCAGTCTTGAACTGGGCCCCAATTTTCTCCTCAAGTTTTCCAAACTGGGCCCCGATGTCCTCAAGTTTTTCCAACTGGGCCCTGACGTTCTCCTCGAGTTTTCCAAACTGGGCTTCGATGTTTTTCTCGAGTTTTCCAAGCTGGGCCTCAATGTTTTTCTTAAGTTTTCGAAATTGGGCCTCGATGTTCTTAGCCTGGGCCTGAATGAAGGTAGTTAACTGTTTAAGCATGACCACGGTCCTCTGGTCGTTCTTCATTTTCGAGTCCAATAGATTCAATAATCCTGTCACAGTCACCAGTTAACGTAGCCACACACATGCACACGAGATGCTGTCAGTTGGTACAATTATTTTATTTACATTTATCTACAAATTAACATATATATAACCTTAATCACAGTACCACAATGAAACACTTCACTTCGAGAATATCAACAAAGCCGCCATTATTAAGAACAACTGCCAACACTTCAATTTGGTGATTATATCTTCGAAACACAGTTGCAACAGATGACTGCGTATTTCAATATGGAGACAGCAAATATTACATGTCAGCCCACGATATATACTTGCTACACCATAACTCTACTAAACAACAACTTTTACCCTCAAGATCGTCCCCTTATATATGTGCCTGGCCAGGCGTCTAGAAAGCTACATTACAGAAAACTATCTTAGTGAAAATTCTAGAGTGCATAATACACAGATTGTAATGTACAGAATATTCTCAATCGTTCCCATGCCTATACCATTCTGGAAGTTACAATGTGTTTCACAATTTATTATGGATTACAATTTATATATACAGGTAAGAATACATCATGATATTAATTTACAGGTATTTACATTAACAGAACTGATATAAATGTCTATGTACAACACATGTCTCATGACATAACCTCACACACAATACGATCATTCAACTAACGAATAATACTAATACTAAATGGATGTACATCACTTTATAGCCATACATAAAAGTAGTAGTAGTAGTAATAATAATAATAATAATAATAATCATAATAATCGCGATCAAATAATAATAATAATAATAATAATAATAATAATAATAATTTGAGCTCGATATCTGCTTTAGTTACCCATGGATGAGAGAATATTGCTTCCAAGTTATAACTGTTTATCGCACTTGCGTCAAAGACACGAAGGATTTATTCAGTTAGTTTTCCAGGGATGTGTTCGCGGTAAGAACAGTAGGAGTAGAGCAATTTATAAATAAGACAAGCAGATTACAGCAGATGTACGATGTAGTAGTTACGCAGAAATTAAAAGGTTATCACAGAATATATTGGCATGGAAGGCTGCATCAAACCAGTCCTGGACTGATGACTCAAACAACAACAACAACAACAGCAACAAAATATCTTCCAAAACCGGAGAGAAAAGGCACCTGATAACTCTTAAGTGAAATATCTGGTAAGTATATATCATCAACTGGAATTTCACACTACGTCAAGAGTACCAATAAATTTTGTTGGGATTAGTTGATACAATTTGATAGGTAGCTGGCATTATTTTCGAAAATGCAATTTCTGAATGCAAATATGCCTTGACCTGCACGTATGACAGCCCCTGGTGTCTACCAATTCAGTGGATTGCATTTGTGGCTAATAATAAGGAATTTGCTTCAGAGTTCCCGGTCTGACAAGCATGTTCACATTGATGTTTTATTTCACTATGGAAAGAAAATAATATTCATTGTACAAGGTAGCATTGACTGTATCAATGGAAATAGTTACAAAGACAAAAACAATTGCACAATCATTGGGCTGAGTGGCTCAGATGTTTGAAGTGTTGGCTTCCCAAGCCGAAGATAGCATGTTTGATCCGACTTGGTGCGGAGGTATTCGAAGGTACCCGAATATGCCAGCCTTGTGCCAGTAGATTTACCGGTACATGAAAGCACTTCTGAGGGGCAAAATTCTAGCACCTTGGCATCTCTGAAATCTGTAAAAATTGTTAGTGTAACATAAAATCAATATTTAGTTCTTCTTCTGGATTTTTAAGTTTGTAGAGAAGGTAAAGAAAACAACAACATTGTTTAACCCAGAAGAAGAACTAAATAAAAATATATGGAAGTTTCACATCTAAGATATAACCAATATCTTTTTTAAAGCATAAACTTTAACTGACTAATTTTCAGCAAATTATTTTGATGAAAAAAAATATTGGAGAAAAGACTAGCTTCTCTTAGAAATTAAGGAAATAACAGTATGAAAACAAATTTACCTTGAGACCAAGAGCTTCATGCCCATATAACATGTCACAAATGGAGCTGTCTTTGGAGGTAGTTCCTCTCACTAAGGTGTATTCCAGTGCACTAAGGCCCAACCCTCCATACTCTGACGGTACCCTCTGTCCAAACAGTCCAAACTCTTTAAGATCATCTATGATCTTTCTGGGGATTACAGCTTCTCTGTCAATAACATCAGAATCAACTGCAAGGAGATTATAAATTATTAATAACATCAAAAGATTGTCTCTACGGAATGATACATCTATGGTCTTACAAAAGAGAAAGAAAAAGAAAAGTCCTTTCTTGCTCCTTAATATAACTTACATTTGTCCATGACACACACTGTCATTCCGCTTAATATTTTATTATGAAATGATAGTACCAGAGCTCAACTGTGCCATGATGCAACTACTGTCATGGAAGAAATGTATAGTCACCCGAGTTAATTTGTTAATAAAAAGTTTATCCTTTGTCGCATGTAGACCAAAATTTAGCTTATTCTATGTTTAATTATGTGGAGTAGAAATTTGTATCGTACAAAGTTAAAATTTTAACGGATGTTGAACAAAAAAAGTGCCGGTATTTTTATCCCTTTCCAACGGAGCGCTCAATTTGAAAATTCATAACTTTAAAAATATTGATCTGATAATTACCAAACTTTATAATAAGTCTTAAAGTAACTTATTGTTAATATGTATACCAAGTTTTTATTTCATTTGATATTTGTGAAAAAGCTTGTAAATTTTGTGAAACAACATTTTCTCATTACTGGATGATCATAGCCATTAAAAATTTGGCTTGTTATGAAGCTCATGAGAATCATCACCATCAATGTCCCACTCCAGTCACCCGGGTATGGTTTACAAGCCTCCTCCACTCCTTTCTGCACTTCCACATTTCCTGCTCCATTACTTCCACCACATACAATCCAGCTTCTCTAATGTCCTTCCAAATCTGATCTATCTACCTTCTTCTTGGTCTTCCAACAGGTATCTTTCCTTTAACTTCTCTTTCCAATTTCCTTCTTAGTACCCGTTCTTTTCCCATTCTTTTTACATGTCCGAACCATCTCAGTCTTGCTTTCTGTATCTTCTGTACTAACGGTTCTACATTCAGCTCTTCTCTCATTTTAATATTTTGAATTCTATCTCTTCTTGTCTTTTTAAGCAATGTTCTTTAAAAAAAGTTCATTTCTACTGCTTGGATCTTACTATCTTGTCTCTTATTAGTAGGGACCTGACAAAATCTCATTTGCGATAAATGCAAATTTTTGAATCCTGTACTGAATCCAAGCCTACGATAATTCTAATGTGGAATAAAATAATTTTTACGTATAAATAGAAGTGCGACAAAATGCGAAATTAGTATGAACATGCAATTTTGATGTGAATTCTGCAAAAATGTGCTATTTTACTGGCGAAAACAACATATTTCGGCAAAATCGTCAGAAATACTCAAAATATGATGCACAAATCTTTCGACCGTTCCGATCGATGAAGAAAAGTAGCCGATAGATTGCTGCTTGCTGACTTTAATCGATATTTACAATGGGAATAGCAAGGGGAATAAGAATCTCTATCAATTATTATCGAAATGTAAATCGAGTGTCACGGAAATAACAAGATAGACGCAGCGTTGTTTTCCTGTTGTTCAAAATTGAAACTAGTGAAGAGCAGAAAGTCGAGCGATCATTTAGGTTATGGGGCGCATGACAAAAACTGCGCACGAAAGGGCTCAGCAATATGCAAAGGATGGTTTATATGCCACAGATTCAGCGACAGTGTTTTGCAAGTATTGTAATTGCCAAGTTGGGTGGAAAAAAAAGATAGCATTGTGAAACATGTTAAATCTGAAAAACACGTGGGTAAGCAACGCGATAACGAAAGTTCAACTCCTGTTGCTAGTACGTCTCAAAGAAAGCAATCTTCTGTGCTTACACAGTTAGATAGTTGTAAATGACGAAAAGTTTCCAGAGTAACTTCTCGAAACGCACAGTTGAAGTATTAGCCACAGCAAATATACCTCAGGAAAAGCTTGAAAGCAAAGAGCTAAGAGCCTGGATTACTGAGTTTTCAAATGAAGAGCTGCCATGTGTGAGAACTCTACGTGAAGTATATTTACCGGGTAAGTTTCGATTTCATTGATCAGGTACGGTTTAGGTATTACGACGTCAAAACCACGCGCAAAATTGAATGTGCTCATTCGGAACAAATATTTCAGATTCCCTATGGGAATCAACATCTATATCAAACTGAAGGTTACCGAATATGAGTGCGATTTTCATATCGAACTATCTTACCCTACCCAATTGATCCAGTAATTTTAAATTATTTTGTCATAATTTGAGGTCTTTCTTCCTTTCTAGAATTTACATCTGACCACCAGAAAAGTACAGCAGAGGCTCTAGTGGGGAAGAACATCTACATACTTTGTGATGAAATTACAGATAGAATGGGCCGTTGTGTTTTTATCATCATATTCCAAGTCCCAGCTGGATTGAAAAGAGAGCTGCACGTTGTTTCTGTGGACTATCTTGATGCAGGAAATACTACAAACTGCTCTCGTGCTGTTTTAGAAGATCTGCGCAGTTATAGTGTACCATATGATGCAGTGAAAGTGTTTGTTAGTGACAGTGCCCCGTACATGACCCGGTGTTCTGAAACATTAAGTGTGGTCATTGGTGATCATTTAATGCATGTACAGTGCTGGGCATTTTTGAACACAAGAAAGAGAAAATACAATTATTTACAGTTCTTAACATAAAAGTATGGTATTTCAAAGGAAGCAAAGCTTTTTTCTGCACCTGTCATAACCCGATGGAATAGCTGGTTTTTATTTGAGTGCTTACTTTACTGATGTTACATTTTTCAAGATGTCTGACATGAAAGACATCAACAACTGTGGTATTAAGTACCTGACTGATCTGAGTGACCGAGAAGTGAATAGGCTTCCCTCCCACCTGGTTTTTGTTACAGATCATGCAGCTGGATTGGTTGATCTCCTTGCTGAACCTGAAGGGTCTCTGTATCCTCTCATCTCCTTTACCCCAAACTATATAACCTTGACGCAGTTTTACCTTAATTTGTGAGGGGAATTTTTTTGCGGCAACTAATGATGCTTTGATTAAGCTCACTCCCCTAGAGCAGGCTGCATGTAGAGACACATTTGTCAAAGCTGCTCATTCTTCACAGTGCAAGCTAGCCACACTGAAAGATAAAGACGCCAATCATAAGTGTTTTGTGTCAATTTCTCAAGCTTTGTTTCCAAAAAATATAATTGGCACGCTGGGCAGTAGTGCTGTCTTTTGTTTCACATACGGGAATTTGGATGTCATTCCGCATATGGCTTACAGATATGCTTTTATTCAATACTTTCTTTTGTAAATCAACAGTATACATGTTTTTCTTCAATATTTGCATATATTACAAAAATAATGTTGTTCCAGAACTTTTAAAAATACCTAGATGTTTGATTTTTGGTGCTAGGGATGATTTTATAGGGGTTGCAAATGACCTGAGTTTTTAATTGTACGAGAAAATTAATTTATATTTTAAATAATAATGCTAAAATCTCACAAGGTACCCAAATCACTTATTACATCTTGAGGCAATCAGACAGTCTGTATGAGGAATTATAGCATCGGTATATACAGAGATAAGTCACCTGTTCATGTGAGGACTGCACTAACGGTGATGTCCTGAAAGGCAAGTAAACATTACCTATTACCTTTGTGCGTATGATAATCAGTAAAACAGTCTACACATAAACCTACATTGCACGTGGTACACCGGGTTCTAGGCCTAGCAAGGCAATTTGCTCTTCGCTCCTAGACTTGTAGAAAGTCAGTGATGCATTCCATCGTACCGAAGTTCCTGCACTGCATTATGTCCAAAACAATGAGATCTGCTGAACCAGGGAGCAGCTTTGTAGCGTGTAAGATAAGTCTGGACAATTGCTCGTCGAAAATCCAGATGAAAAATGCCTTCTCGGGACATGTGTTTCAGCTGCCATGCATTGTGCATTTATACATTGACGACCCAGGCAAATATTGCCCACCACCACTTTTTTTCTGCGTTCGCTGGAATCTGGCTACCAGGTAAATCGTTGGCGAAGCCACCTCCATCTTCATCCGACAAAACTGCAGCGACTGGAGGCTCGTCAGAAAGTTCATCATTATCCAACAAGTCGAGTATTTATCGTAATGAAATTCTCCTAGAAAAATGTATGAGCTCATAAAAGTGAAGCATGTGAAAAGACGGGATAAAAGATACATTTCAACAAGAAAACCGCAATGTAGTGTCGAATTAATGTGAAAATTTTTCTCTGCGTGATTAAAAATTGTTAAATTAAAACATAAAACTTACAGCCTACACTATTATGCATTGCTAGGCTGATAAAGAAGAATGAAATAAACGGAAAGGAACATCAGAACTATAATAATTATAGGCTGAGTTGTGCCGGGCAGAAAGACAGCACTTCCAACCAGCGTGCCAGATAAGTACCACCAAACTTCTACTTCAGATGAAAGGACACCAATCATCACCAAGACATATCTTAGCTAATCCCCATACATATAAGCACCTTAGAGAAAAATATAGCACAACAGGGTCCATATAAATAACTATAGAAGTAAAGCAGGAATCACTTACTTCAAACGTGCAGCCATTACTGGCACTCGCGAAAACAAGACTTCATTTTTACGTAGCTATACCGTACCAATGAGCACGATATATTAAAACAAATCACGTTAGATGTTAGGCGGGACTTCTCCGAACACGACAATACTGTAGTAAACAATACAGTGCACGCGGTTTCAATAATAAGAGGTCAAGAAAACGGTGTAGTTTACCGTGCCATATATGGCACGCTGGGCGGATCAAGGTTAATAAACTTGGAATCGTTAAAATTAATAATCATGCAATTATTTTAACTTTGTAAATAGATGCTAATTTTTCAGGTCCCAACTTATTAGTTAACATCGATTCTAGTCCGCATGTTACAATTGGCATGAAATACTGTTTATGTAATGTTAATTTCTTTCCCATGGTACTTTGTCATCCCATAAAAGCTCTCTGACTTGATGATAAAATGTACCTTTACTTAGTCTGTTATTAATTTCAGGGTTGATTTCATTACTTCCATTAATAACGCTACCCAGATATGTAAACTGTTCTACATTCTCTAACCGTTCTCCATCTATGTTCACTTGGCTTCTCTTTTCCACAGTGCATGACTACAGTTTTCTTTTTACTAATTACCATTCCAAACTCCATCAGATTTTCATTCCAAATGTCCAGTCTCTTTTGTACTTCCTTTTCTCCCTTTCCCCAAATCACATCATCCATAAATACCAACGCATTCACTTCATCACTACTGATACTCTGTTTTACAATGTTTTATGATTTCATCCATCAATATAATAAACAACAATGGCGACAGTGCACTTCCTTGCTTGAGACCTTTTTTTTGTATAAAATATTTCAGAGTCACCACTTCCCACTTGTAAACTGCTTTTACTCTCATGATGCAACATTTTTATCTTGTTAATTAATGATTTGCCGCCCCCATGGTATACGGGCAGCATGCCTGCCTCTTACCCGGAGGCCCCAGGTTCGATTCCCGGCCAGGTCAGGGATTTTTACCTGGACCTGAGGGCTGGTTCGGGGTCCAATCAGCCTACGTGATTAGAATTGAGGAGCTATTGATGGTGAGATAGCGACCCCGGTGTAGAAAGACAAGAATAACAGCCGAGAGGATTCATCGTGCTGACCACACAACACCTCATAATCTGCAGGCCTTCGGGCTGAGCAGCGGTCCCTTGGTAGGCCAAGGCCCTTCAAGGGCTGTAGTGCCATGGGGGGGGGATAATTAATTATTTAGGTACATTCCTTTTCAGTAGGAATTCCCATACATGTTTTCTCTTAACTGAATCATAAGCTTTTTCCAAATCCAAAAATACAAATATGATTCCCTTATTCCTTTTCAGATATTTTTCTATTATCGTTCGCACTGTAAATGTCACGTCTATTGCTGATCTATTCGGTCTAAAGCCATATTGTTCTTCCTCTAACTGTGTTTCTATTATATCCCTCAGTCTTTTGTCTATGACTTTCTCCATTATTTTTAGCCCATGTGATAATAGGGTTTTACCTCTATAATTTTCACATTTCTTCCTATTTCCTTTTTTGTACAATGGTACAATGCTTCCTTGTTGCCAATCTTCAAGTATCCTTTCATCCTTCCATATGGCATTGAGGGCTCTGTATAGCCACTGTAGTCCAATGCTTCCTGCAGCCTTAATCGTATCAGCATTGAATTAGCCTTTTCCACTTGCTTTACCTTTGGTCATTGTTTTCACTGCCCTTTCAAGTTCCAACCACGGTGATTTATTCTTTTTGTTTTTATTACTCTGTATAATAGTTTCTGATTTCCTCGACTATCTTGCTAAATTTTGATGGTAAACTCTCCCCAACATTTCTCCTTTTCTTCCTTGAAACTCCTCTTAACTTGCAGTGTCAATCTTTTGTATTCCACATGTAGCCTTTCTATCTTATTCTCATCCCTCTGATACAATTTTTTCTTTAACTTATCCATTTCTTTCTTCACCTTGTTCCTTTCTTTTATTTCTTTTTTTATTTTGTCTGTCCACCACCGTGTCTCCTTTCCTTTAACCTTTGCTTGTGTTTTCCCTCATACCTCAATTGCTGCTTCCACAAATGTCTGCCTTAAATTGTCCCACTCTTCTTCTCCACTTCGTATTTCTGTGTTAGGCAACTTCCCTTTTATACGATCTTTTTATCCTCCTCCTCCAATTCCCAAATCCTGATCCTTGGTTTCTTCTTCAATACAATTTCAGGGATTTTTACTTGTTTTAATTCCACAATTAGCAATCTATGATCACCTTCCATACTTTCACTGGGGATTATCTTCTTATTCATAACGTATCTTCCCCATTCTCGGTCTGTTATTATAATATCAATGAGTGTTCCATATTGACCATCCCAACTATATCGGCTGATCTTACGGCTATTCCTCTTCATAAACCACGTGTTCTTTATTATCAGGTTATTTCTGATACAAAAGTCCAACAGTTTCTCTCTATCTTCATTTCTATCGCCATACCCATGTGGGCCCAGAACATTCTCATATCCCATTCTATCAGTTCCCACATGGACATTCAGATCTCCCATTATTATGATCCCCTCTCCAATAATATGTGCTTCCAGTTCATTGAGGAGCTCTTCTTTTCCTTCCACGCTACATCCTGTCTGTGAGCATACACCTGTACTATCTTCTTTCTTTTTTTTTTCTTTTTTTTTTCTTTTTTTTTGCTATTGGCTTCACGTCGCACCGACACAGATGGGTCTTATGGTGACGATGGGTCAGGAAAGAGCTAGGACTGGGAAGGAAGCGGCCGTGGCCTTAATTAAGGTACAGCCCCAGAATTTGCCTGGTGTGAAATTGGGAAACCACGGAAAATCATCTTCAGGGCTGCCGACAGTGGGGTTCGAACCCACGATCTCCCGAATACTGGATACTGGCCGCGCTTAAGCGACTGCAGCTATCGAGCTCGGTGTATACTATCTTCAGTAGTTCCTTGTTTACATGTATGTGCATCGTACACAACCATCAACCCCGCTCAAGAGAGATAGTGTAATCTTCCCTATCCTTCACATGAGTAATTCTTGTCTGGCGCATCCACCTTGTGAGGGTGGGTATCCTTCAGACCAGTAGGCCGGTGTGAAGGAGAGCTAAGTTCAGGGAGGGACCCGGTCTCACGGGGTATAACGTGGAACCCATGCCCAGGGTTACGGGTGAAGACCTTAACCGCATCTTAGGCAGAGAAGGAGACCTTCGGAATGGCAAAGATGGTGGATGAGGCAACCCATCCTCTCTGGGGAATATTAGAAGAGGAAACCACTAACTTGTGGAGAAGAGGGATCTTCAAAGGCTAAGGGAGTAAACCCCGAAAGAAAATCCTCACATGCGTTAGGCTTAGCAGGTCAGCAGATGAGTAAATTTGTACTTGCTTTCAACTATAATACAAGCTCATGAGAATGTCAGGCTAAAATTAAAACTGTTTTTTGCCTGTATGCAATTGTTGGTTTAATATTGATTTATATTTAATTGGTTGGTTGTGTGAGAAGAAAGCAACCTACCGGCCGGTGAGAACAATGCACTAGAAACCCTAGTGATGTTGCCAGGTTGAACATCAATTGGACGTTCCCTCTTGTACAAAAAGTGGACGTTTCTTCATTTGTAGCCAAGAATAACGGCCGAGAGGATCTGTCTTGCTGACCACATGACACCTTGTAATCTGCAGGCCTTCGGGCTGAGCAGCGGTCACTTGGTAGACCATGGTCCTTTGGGGCTGTTGCGCCATGGGGTTTGGTTTGGTCTCGTTGTTTCATTAGTTGTTAAAAACCATTCTTGGACTAGCACTCAATATATGAACGATACAATTATGTAGTATATCTCTCATTTCGTCGTAAGTTCTGTCTTATGAGGAGGATCTCTTTGTTTCATTAGTAATTAATGCAACAGTGCACTTCGCAGAATTATCAGGAAATGTACTTTCCTTAGAAGTACAGAAGAAGTCATTGTTTCTTAAAAATGTCTCATTTGTACGTGAACTACAAGAATCGCAGGCAAAATGAAAGATACTGTGAGAATCTTCACTGCACGATTCTGAAAGGAATGTAAAGGTTGCGTGTTTATACTTCATCATTGGCTTTTCCCGGGAAGGAAAAATTTAAGCCCCTACAATGTGTGCCAAAAAAGTGTGTTGTTTCACAAAATCTTCAACAACCTTTTTCACATATATCAGATGAAATGAAAACTTGGTATACCAATCAACAATAATTTACTTTAAAGACATAGTAAAGTTTGGTAACGATCAGATCAATACTTTTAAAATTATGAATTTTCAAAATGAGCACTCCATTGGAAATGGAAAAAATACTGGCACTTTTTTTGTTCAACCTGTGTTAAAATTTTAACTGGGTATGATAAATATTTCTAATGCACATAATTAAACGTAGAATAAAATAAGCTAAATTTTGTGGTAGCTTGTTTCTATGTTGGGCAAAGAATGAACTTTTTATTAACGTATTAACTCAGGTGTCTATACTTTTCCCACGACAGTAGACTAGCACATTTCAACGCTGAGGCAGTGTGTGGTGTTGACATTAGAACACAATGGAACAGAAACAGATACTCTGCTCTCTACTACACAGACACTACACGTCATAGTTTCAAGATTTTGAATCCAACCTGGTCATCCATAAACTAAACCCATCACTGCAGCATAATTTATAATCTATCCTAATTGTATAGATAAAACAAAAAGAAACATTTTTGCATGTAAGTTTAGATGGATTACTTTATATGAATACTACTGTAGGTCAAGTACCTGTGCTTCACTACAGAATTCTTGGTAAAATACTATATATGTTGTGAGTAAGATTTTATTATATTGCATTGCTCTTAGCGTTACCCGAGAAAAACCACAGGGAGGTTGCCATATGTTGGGCCTCAGGTAAAGTCCAGGTTGGGAGTTATCATTACAATGGTAGGCCCCATTTCCTACTGCCAATCACAGTCAAGTTTGGAAGTTTAGATTATTATGTCAGGCCTCCTTGCCTACTGTCAGTCACAATTGATCTGGGGAGTTTTTATTACAAAGGGAGGCTCTTTTTCCTACTTAAAGCTACAGTCAAGTTGGGGAGTTTTCAGTACAATGACAGGCCCCTGTTTCCTATTGGCAGTCAAAATCGAGTTGGGGAATTTTTATTATAACGGTGTAGGCTCCCTTGCCTATAGCCAGCCACAACTGAATTCTACTACCATTCAAATGTTGCTGTCCAAGGTTGTTGTTGAAGTTAGACTGTTTTACAAAACTTCCTTGTAAACTACATTTTTCATTCACTTCTGTGGCTGCAGAATCACAAAGTTGTCAGAAGATATTAGGGCCTACACGCGAACACGCTATGTATAATTGGCCATGGGAAAAACAATAATTCCTTAAATCCACACCAGCAACTTTTAAAGACTGCCTCTGAGCTTTGTTTATTGTCATTGGAAAACATACTTTAATGGTAAATTGCAGCTGTTTGAATAGGAAGTGGTAATCAGAGGGAATCAAAGGAATACAGGGGGATGACAGCTGTTTCCCCCACACCACATCCCATGAACATGCTTTTGATCAGGTTACTATGTAAAGACTTCACCTGCAACCCTGTTCCATGACAAAGATTAGGAGATATCAGATTCTAAAGCAGCATTATAGTTGCTCCAACTTCCAGACTGAGACTGTGAGGTGGAAAACCTAATGGATTTAAAGTGTGGAGGAATTCCACAGGGTTGTGGACCACATCCTCTATCTTCGCTACGGAGTCAACAGAGTTATATCTCACCATCTTGGTAGGAAGCTTGTTCAATAAGGAATCACATATGCATGCTGCAGCAACATCCTTAGGCATGAAAATAGTTCTCTCCTTAAGCCAATTAGGGTCTTTAATGTGTGAATCAGTCAAACCAGGGTAATTTTTTTCCAACTCTTTAACAACTTCACAGAGATTTACTGGAATATGGACTTCGCCATCTTCTTCCTTTAACCCTCCATTGCCAATTTCAAGAAGTAGGTTGGAAAATTCTTCAGCCTTCAAATTGCCTTTGAGATGTACCCTCATATTGATTATAGGCCACAGGTGGGACAACTTGAGGTTTGCTTTTACCTCATCAACACATATGCCTCGTGGCATGACAGGTAGTGTCTACATTAAGTCTCCAGCCAGTAATACAGTCATCCCACCCATCAGATGTTTAATACTCCTAATGCCTGTCCCACACTTCAAATCCTCCCAATCTTCTTACTGTACACTCTTTTAAGTACATTAGCAGTATCACTCTGTTTTGAAATATTACACAGAGGAGTTCCAGAGGAATTCAAGTTAAAAGGAAATTTGAAAGCAGAACGCATGGTCTTCCCACCATCCAAAGTTACAGCTATTCCTGATGAAGCTACTGAGATAGAAATGTTCTTGTTTCTCCTTACACTGGCAAGCAACAGATTTATCAAAAACATTTCACTAGTCCCGCCTGGAGCATCAAGAAAGAAAAGCCATCCGGAATCTGAACCAACGCTATCAATGACCTCTTGATACGCTTGAATTTGTTTGGAGCTGAGTTTAGTAACATTTTGAGCAAGTAGTTAAGAAAGTTGAACTAAATTGTAAGAAATTTCTCTCAGGTATTTGTGACTGACAAACTTCATTTAGATTATTTGACGGCGAGGGAAGACCAAAGTGCTCAAATGGTAGCTTAGACATTGAAAATACTAGGTTTTCTAAAAGTACTAAGCTTTTGTTATAAACAATGTCTATAAAGTGTACAATGCCAACCTCATGAAATTCACTCTCCACCTGACTTCTTATATCCTCAGAATGAGTGTATCTGTGGTTTTTCCAAAGTGTTAAAGTATATGCCCATTGACAGAATACTAACATGAGAGCAAATAGTTGTTATAACTTGTAATGCCAAGTGTGAGCCCAGTATCATCCACCAACAAAAACAACGCTCAGCAAGCAGACTGATAAGTAGGATGAACCACACCTGACTATTTCTTAAGATCATTAAAACCGGTGGGCCCTCAAACTTCGTGAAGGAGAAGTCGCAAGCAATAGCATTCAGCATTGTTCAGATGTACACTGTACACTCAACTAATCACTTCATCCTTTTTACTCCTTTTGTCTAGGAACAGCCTTTCCCTGTTTCCTCCAGCTAAACTTATTGTTCTTCCAAACCTAGTGCACTGGAACTTCACTGTACAGAAGACCTCTTGTAAAAGTATCTACTTTATAAAGTTAAAAAATTCTAAGGGAGTGGTTTTTAGAAGTTACTTCTGTACTTTATTTGCAACATTATCAACTCTAAAATAAACTCATTGACCATTCTCAACATGGACAGACAAATGCATGTCAGTAGGATATCCTTCATGAATAGGGAAGCTTAAGTCTCTCAAAGTAGCCTCAGAGCTTCAGAACTACTACTATAGCACCCAGATTCAACATGGTAAATTGATCCCATTGTTTCCCTACATCAAACACTGCCAGATCACTGCCCTTGTTAACATATTTGCAGATAAACTTGATTGACTTTACAAAATTACATAATGCAATGTTAATGTGAGCCTGGCATGTTCAGGAAAAAAAAAATTGGATTGTATGGCACCACCCACTTATTATCAAGGTCAACTACATTTATATTAACTGTAACTCCTTGGTAGGGGAGATAGCCATCATCAACAGTTTGAGTATCCTTGGTTAGAGGACAAGGGCATTTCTTGCTAAGAGAACCGCCAATCATACATGGTGAAGTTCAGTTCAGATTTCCACACCGCCCATGAATCATTGTAGACTTTATGACATCATGAAGGACTGAATTAAAATCTGCATCAGGAATTTCAGCACCTAAGACACTGTCAATTTGGGCAGGCATGATTCTGTCTCGAAGCCACAGTAGGATGTGGGTGCGAAGCAAACTATGCTTCAGCCACTCCACAGTGGACACGTAACACCTACTTCAGCCAAAAACAGATCCTTTAGTCAAGAGATGGATTTTTTTTTTTTTAATATGAAAAACCCGAGCAATAATGTCATTTCTGTCTTGGGACTTTTTTCTGACATTTAATACCTCATTCATTGCGTATACCTCTTGCATCTCGGTCCACTCTGGGTTACAAGTAAATGTTATATACAGATCAAGATGGCCATACTGACGTACATGTGTCATAGCTTGTGCATGTAACAGGGCGCATCAGTAAAACTTGAAGATAGCACGTCGTCAAGATCCTAAACTTGCCCATGTCCTTGGCACAGGTGTACGTTAATTCTACAATTGCAATTTACTTTGGCTGTGTACAATTAAATTTTTTCTGTTTATATCTTCCTGTAAATATCAACCAAATACTGATTACGGAAACTGAAATAGAGTAAGATGTAGTTTTCTTGACCATCTCTTTCCATTATTTTGAAGCAGAAACCGATTTTTTAAGAGGGGCTTTAGAATTTGGGTCAAGCTGGTGGATGCTAATGGAGTATCCATCTTTTCCATGGAATGGTGTCATAAGTACGGTGAGTTTCACCCATCCCCACCAGCTTCATGTCTCTGCTGTGAAGAACAAGTCCCGTTTTTCGAACTGCCCCACAATCACCAAAGCTACCTCACTCATTGTAGGCAGGTTATATCGCCCCTGTGCTCAGACGGTGATTTTCAGTACACATGAATCACAACTTTAAACTCTTCATCTTATGGGGCACTCTCCATCGCTGTATTAACGTGTTGTATATAAGGACTGTGATGATGCAGAGTTCGCGGAAGTTGTAAAATCAACCAAGGCTTCATAACAAGGAAGATATTGGACTGAATTTCAGAATTTTTCATCACTGCCAACAACATGTATTTTTTAAATGAATAGGGTTCTTTTGTGGTGAAGGTAACAAACTTCCTATTCTGTGGTAAACGTACAAATAAACTTTAAAATTTTACATTGAATTTTCATCATGCACCTCTTTAGCTAAAAAAAAAAAAGAAGACGTAATTTGAAAAATCTGTTATACTTCGTAATGTTCCTCAAAAAATGCTCATAACTCAGAATGATCATTAATATGGCGACTGTATAGAAGATGAGGAGGCTCTTCAATAGGAGGGAGAAGTACCTTTCCATTCCTTCAACACAGACCAGGGCCTTTTTTGCATGACACCACTTGCAATCAACTTTCTGGCCAATTGCAACAACCATATCATTACTCTAATTTGTATTGTGGTCATACTCAAATCCCAATATAGATTTTGCTTACCACAGGATCATTTGTTTTCACTGTAACTTCTTACAGCTTTTTGATCGACTTCAGGATTTTTCTTCATGTATTTTCTTTCAGCCTCCCTATTAACATCAGGTTTTCTTGCAGCGAATCTTTTTTTTACAGACTCCCTATGGCTTTTCATCTTATTTCTATGGGTGAATATAACGCAGCACTTTATTCTTCTTTGTTCTTCATAGGATGGTGAAACTTTTGAACCATTTTTCGAGTCACAGGGAGAATTTAGATCATCATCACGCTCAACAGAAAAATGTTTGTTTTTAGGAAGAGAATGATCATTAATGAAAGGAAATTCATTCTCGGTAAGGGTATATTTTACCAGCAGCCAGAATTTTACAGTGGGTGGTGTATGAGGTGGGAAGGAACATGTATGCCTTTTTTTTTTGCTAGTTTCTATTCGTCGCACCGACACAGATAGGTCTTATGGCGACGATGGGACAGAAAAGGCATAGGAATGAGAAGGAAGCAGTCATGGCCTTAATTAAGGTACAGCCCCAGCATTTGCCTGGTGTGAAAATTGGAAACCATGGAAAACCATCTTCAGGGCTGCCGACAGTGGGGTTCGAACCCACTATCTCCCAGATGTTTGTTCACAGCTGCGCACTCCTAACCACACGGCCAACTCGCCCGGTGTGTACGTTTTCACCTGGCATCAAGTAAACTCTTGAAAACGTTGCCAGTTGTTACAAATGTGCTATATGACAATAACCCACACATTAATTAAATAAGACAGGGAAGAGAAAAAAAAGAACAGGACCCATCTCCTGTCATAGGTACAACACAGTGAGGTACCATTACGCTGCCAAAAGCAATGAAATCCATGCCAAATGAATCCTATTACAGGAAAGAAAAATGTAGTCAGCTATGAGAAACAGGAACTACAGTATACAGAAGAAGATACAAAATGGAGGTATACCCTTGAAGACTAGACTTTTCACACTCATCCTCTTGATTTGGGAAACTTGAGAAGTACCTGACGACTTGAAGAACGCTACCATCATCACTATCTTCAAGAAAGGTGATCGTATTGTATGTGGGAACTACTCTGGCTTTTGTCAACTGCAGGTAAAATTCTCACAAGAATTCTATTAAACCGGCTCCGAGTTATCTCAGGGAGGATTTTGCCTGAGTCTCAATGTGGTTTCCAAACCTCCAGAAGCACAACAGATATGATTTTCTGTGCTAGACAACTCCAAGAAAAATGCAGAGAGCAACAGCAGCCTCTGTATTTAGTTTTCTATGATCTGGAAAAAGCCTTTGATTCACAACCAAGATCTGCTATGTGGAAAGTATTGAGACATTTTGGATGTCCTGAACGTTATGTGGAATTGGTTCAAGCTCTTCATGATGGCATGTCTGGACAAGTTCTTCATGGTAACTCAGTATCAGATTCGTTCCCAATCACTCATCGATTGAAACAAGGCTGTGTGCTTGCTCCTACACACTTTGCACTGTACATGGCTGCCATGCTGCATGAATCATCTGCAAACAACTTAGGCATGGAGATTAAATTTTGTTTTGATGGAGGCCTTTTCAATCTGGCAAGACTTTGCTCACAAAGACGTACTCTGGTTACCCAGGTGACAGAACTGCAGTATGCCGATGACACAGCATCTCCTGCTCTAACACCTGCAGAACTACAAGTCAGTCAACTGCTTTAAAACTGCATGTAACTGCTTTGACCTTGCCATTAATGCAAAAAAATGAAGGTACTTGCACAACCTGCCCCAGGATTAACTCTTCCTGAGTTCAGTATCTCCATCTTAGACAAAACACTGGAACAGGTCGATCACTTTTCATATCTTGGAAGCATCTTATCTAAACGTTGTACCTGCGAACAAGACGTTGATAAAAGAATTGGGGCTGCTCATGCAGCATTCAGGCGGTTAATGCACAGAGTCTTCATGAATAATGACCTAAATCTGCATACCAAACTCATGGTGTACAAAGCTGTTGTCATTTCCATGCTGCTGTATGGCTGTGAAACTTGGACACAATCGCCGTGATATCAAGAAACTTGAGCACTTCCACCAACAGAAAATGAGATTCATCTTGAATAGTAAGTGGGAGGACTATGTGACCAACACGGCAGTCCTCGACAAAGCGCAGCTAAACAGCATTGAGGCAAAAATCATCGCTCATCAACCGAGATGGTTAGGCCGCGTTCACCGCATGGGTGATACTAGGCTTTATGGTGAACTTTGCTCCGGCAGTAGAGCTCATGGAGCCCCTCTTAAGCGTTTTAAGGACCAGCTAAAACACATCACGAAGACAGCTGGTACAGATATACAGACATGAGAAGAATCTGCTCTGGACCATTCACTGTGGCGGAACACTACATCCACCACTGTCGACTTACTTGAAAGAGAACGCCACAGACATCAAGAGGCCAAGCGACAAGCAAGAAAACTCTGTCAATTATAACCCCGCCCTCTTCCATCTATTTAGTGTGATTTGTGTGGGCGTATGTTTTATGGCTGGATTGGTCTGTTAAGTCATCGCAAACACATCCATAAACTGAGTTGAACTGGTCAATGTATGCAGGAAGAAGTTATATATACTCGGATCGAGTTACAGCCGAGACAGAGAAGCTGTAGGTAAACAGGAAGGAAATCCTGGTAGAACAATTATAACATTGTGACCAAAATGAGTTTGAAAAGGTGGAAAGTATTGAGAATAAAAGAAAAGGAGAGATAAGAAGATGTGTATTATGAATAAAAATTACTTCAATGTGCTGTAATGAAGCAGTATGAAGTTCTATGATAGAACACAGAAGCACGTCTGATCGTACTACTGTAAATGAGACAGCTGCACACAGAAGCTCCTCTGCTCATTCGTAGGTATAGAAGATAGATCAGGAAAAGAAAAGGAAATTAGAGTCAGCTATGAGTAAAAGGAACAACAATACTGAGGAGCTCCAGAAAAGTCGGATAGAACAATTACAGCATTGTGACCAAAATGAGTCTGAATAGGTGGAAAGTATTAAGAATAAAAGAAAGAAGATAGATATAAAAGGAAAGGGATGTGTATGATGAATAAAAGTTAGTTTAATGAACAGTATAAAGCATCTGATTGAATGCAGAAGGGCAATACCAAGAAAATGTCAAGTTCAAACCTTAAAATACAAATTATGTTTAGAAATGTATTAATGTGAAAAAATCATTGATAAATGTATGGGGTTTATGAATCTAACGTTTGTTTTGCTCAAATAACTGTGACTGTCATCTGACTCATCTGATAAATCAAGATGGCTGCCAAGGACTTTTCTGAAGCTTCTTTCACCATATTTTAAGTTTGCTAGATCTTATTACACAAAGTAAGAACCGAGTATTTTCATAATGTATTCTAATTGGCATTGATTGAGAATAACAATGACTGTTTTATCCTCACACATAAATTACTTAACATTTTATATAACCTCCCAATGCCACATGGCAATTGTCACAAATTTTCAAACAAGTTCTTTCAGTGTCATCACAAAACCATATACAATAGTGAATATTCCCTTGTAACAGTGGTTTATGTTGTTCTTTAAAGCTGTTATATTATTTGTAATACCGGTAAGTATTTTATTCATACATATTTATAACCATATAATAGTGTGACAGAATTATCCATTAGTGTGATAGAATTAACTAGTTTAGTGTGAAAGAATGAACTAGTTTGTTCACTTATGTTCACTTTTTAAAGAAACATTATGAGGTGATGAAATGGGTTATGGCTTTTAGTGCCGGGAGTGTCCGAGGACAAGTTCGGCTCACCAGTTGCAGGACTTTTGACTTGACACTCATAGGCGACCTGCACGTCGTGATGAGGATGAAAGGATGATGAAGACGACACGTACACCCAGCCCCCATGCCAGCGAAATTAACCAATTATGGTTAAAATTCCCGACCCTGTCGAGAATCAAGCCCGGGAACCCTGTGACCAAAGAACATGGAGCCAGACATTATGAGGTGACATCAACCGCTGTTTCTATGCAAATAAAAAGCAGTTTAAGTCTTTCTGCTTAAATCTCATTGATAACCAACATATTTTTTCAGATAGGTGTAGAGAAAAATACGAGACAACTAAGAAGGGTAAGACTGCTGCACAAAGACCACGTGAAGAGACAACGTGAAAGCAAAGAAGGATACTGGTCTGCATGAATCAATGAAATTCAAGGACAGGGAAAGAAAACGATGCAAGAAACAGAATCTGAATTGCAGACAACTGAAAAAAAACTTCAAGAACAAAACAGGTTCACTCAGCGTTGTTTCAGACAGACGCAAAAATATCTTAAAGAACAATAAACTGTATCTACACCATCCTCAAACATCAGTGATAGTGTTCCCTCCTCTCCTAGTTTAACATCACCTTACAAGAGTCAACAAAGTCTTGGCAGCTCTGAGCTCCCATCTGGGAGATAATGGGTTCGAACACCACTGCCGGCAGCCTTGAAGATGGTTTTCCATTTTCACACCAGGCAAATGCTGGGGCTGTACCTTAATTACGGCCACAGCCGCTTCCTTCCCATTCCTAGGCCTTTCCTGTCCCATCATTGCCATAAGACCTAATCTGTGTCGGTGCAACGTAAAGCAAAAAAAAAAAAAAAAAAAATACATGCATACATTATCATTATAGACTGTTATGCCTTTCAGCATTCAGTCTGCAAGCCTCTGTGAATTTACTAAACGTTGCCACAATCCTCGATTTGCAACTAGCGTTGTCGCCTCATTTACCTCTTATATTTAAATCGTTAGAAACCGAGTCTAACCATCGTCGTCTTGGTCTACCTCTACTTCTCTTAACCTCCATAACAGAGTCCATTATTCTCCTAGGTAACCTATACTCCTCCATTCACCTCACATGGCCCCACCACCGAAGCCGGTTAATGCTTATAGCTTCATCCATCGAGTTCATTCCTAATTTAGCCTTTATCTCCTCATTCCGAGTACCCTCCTGACATTGTTCCCACCCGTTTGTACCAGCAATAATTCTTGCTACTTTCATGTCCGTTACTTCTAACTTATGAATAAGATAGCCTGAGTCCACCCAGCTTTCGCTCCCGTAAAGCAAAGTTGGTCTGAAAACAGACCGATGTAAAGATAGTTTCGTCTGGGAGCTGACTTCCTTCTTACAGAATACTGTTGATCGCAATTGCAAGCTCACTGCATTAGCTTTACGACACCTTGATTCAATCTCACTTACTATATTACCATCCTGGGAGAACACACAACCTAAATACTTGAAATTAGCGACCTGTTCTAGCTTTGTATCACCAATCTGAAATTCAATTCTGTTGAATTTCTTACCTACTAACATCAATTTAGTCTTCAAGAGGCTAATTTTCATACCATACTCATTGCACCTATTTTCAAGTTCCAAGATATTAGACTGCAGGCTTTCGGCACAATCTGCCATTAGGACCAAGTCGTCAGCATAGGCCAGACTCCTTACTACATTTCCACCTAACTGAATCCCTCCCTGCTATTTTATACCTTTCAGCAGATGATCCATGTAAACTATGAACAGCAAAGGTGAAGGATTACAGCCTTGTCTAACCCCTGTAAGTACCCTGAACCAAGAACTCATTGTACCATCAATTCTCACTGAAGCCCAATTGTCAACATAAATGCCTCCGATTGCTTTTAATAATCTACCTTTAATTCCATAGTCCCTCAGTATAGGTACCCTGTCATATGATTTCTCTAGATCTACGAAACATAAAAACAACTGCCTATTCCTCTCGTAGCATTTTTCAATTACCTGGCGAATACTAAAAATCTGATCCTGACAGCCTCTCTGTGGTCTGAAACCACACTGGTTTTCATCCAACTTCCTCTCAATGACGGATCGCACCCTCCCTTCCAAGATGCCAGTGAACACTTTGCCTGAGATACCTCTATAGTTGATGCAATCCTTCCTGTTCCCTTGCTTATAGATAGGTGCAATTACTGCTTTTGTCCAATCTGAAGGTACCTTACCAACACTCGATGCTAATCTTACTACTCTATGAAGCCATTTCATCCCTGCCTTCCCACTATACTTCACCATTTCAGGTCTAATTTCATATATTCCTGCTGCTTTATGACAATGCAGTTTATTTACCATCCTTTCCACTTCCTCAAGCGTAATTTCACTAACATCATTTTCCTCCTCCCCATTAGCTTGGCTGTTCGCAACACCACCAGGATGATTTCCTTTTACACTGAGAAGATGTTCAAATGATTCCCTCCACCTCTCCAGTGATTCCCTGGGATCTATTATGAGTTCACCTGAATTACTCAAAACACTGTTCATTTCCTTTTTCCCTCCCTCCCTAAGATTCTTTATTACTGTCCAGAAAGGTTTCCCTGCTGCTTGACCTAGCCTTTCCAGGTTATTACCAAATTCTTCCCACGACTTCTTTTTGGATTCAACAACTATTTGTTTCGCTCTGTTTCTTTCATCTATGTACAAATCCCTGTCTGCCTTGGCCCTTGTTTGGAGCCATTTCTGATAAGCCTTCTTTTTACGTTTACAAGCTGCTCTCACTTCATCATTCCACCAAGATGTTCGCTTTTTCCCATCTTTACATACAGTTGTTCCTAGGCATTCCCTTGTAGTTTCTACTAAAGCATTCCTCTATGCCACCCATTCACTTTCTATATCCTGAATCTGCTTACTGTCTACTGTTCGAAACTTCTCACTTATCATATCCATGTACTTCTAATTTCCTTGTCCTGGAGATTTTCTACCCTTATTCATTTGCAGACAGATTTCACTTTCTCTACCCTAGGCCTAGAGATACTTAGTTCACTACAGATCAGACAGTGGTCTGTATCATCGAAAAATCCCTGGAAAACTTGTATATTCCTAACAGATTTCCTGAATTCGAAGTCGGTTAAGATATAGTCTATTATGGATCTGGTACCCCTAGCCTCCCATGTGTAGCGGTGAATAGCCTTATGCTTGAAGAATGTATTCGTAATTGCTAAACCCATACTAGCACATAAGTCCAGCATACGCTTCCCATTCCCATTAGCTTCCATATCTTCGCCACATTTACCAATCACCCATTCGTATCCTTCAGTTCCATTCCCAACTCTCGCATTGAAATCGCCCATTAGCACTATTCTATCCTTGCTGTTGACCCTGACCATGATGTCACACAATGCTTCATTAAACTTGTGAACTTCATCCTCATCTGCACCCTCACATGGTGAATACACAGGCACAATTCTAGTCCTAATTCCTCCAACTGACAAATCTACCCACATCATTCACTCATTTACGTGCCTAACAGAAACTATGTTGCATGCAATGATATTCCTGATAAAGAGCCCTACTCCAGACTCTGCCCATCCCTTTCCAACACCCGTCAAGTACACTTTATAATCTCCTATCTCTTCCTCGTTATTTCCCCTTACCCGAATATCACTTACTCCTAGCACATCCAGATGCATACGCTTTGCTGACTCAGCCAGTTCTACTTTCTTCCTTCCATAAGCCCTATTAATATTGATAGCTCCCCATCGAATTCCATTTCATTCACCAAGTTGTTCCACGCCTGTCAAATGGGAGTGGGACTCCATTACTCCTATAGGCCCGAGGCTTGCTTAAAATGTTCTGAGCTCGGTAAATTCATGAAGCAGGATGCTACCCTACTTGCACATAGTCCAAGTGAGGATCTCTCCTCTAACGAGTTATGGACCACCGCTGGATTGTTTAGTCCTAGCCGCCTGAGCACAAGGAGGGCCACGACTCAGAATATGTCCGAGATGCCCACTCCCATTCCATGGCGACTGGTATACAGACTCTCAGGACCACTTACTAGGCCACTCAGCCGTTGCCCATGGTTCACGAACTAGGACGTGACTACAGTAACCCACACCATGAACCATAATAATTTTTTTTTTTTTTAATGAAGCCTTGGAAGGGCCTTGCAACGTGTAAAACATAATTTACCACACAGTCCACGTAAAATGAACAAGGGGATACAATGTCTGTTTACAATTTGGCTCACCACTACCTTCACATAGAAATGCAGCACTGATATCAGCAGCAATTAATATAAATCTATTGTAGAGAACTTCTACAATGAAGATTGGATAAGTTGGATGTGCCCAGGGAGAAGAACGTTTCTTGTTTTTTGCTAGTTTTTTTTACAATTGGCTTTACGTCAGTGAGCTTCTTCTTCTTTTCTTCATGGGGCCTCTAAATATTTGTTCCTAATTAGCGTCAACCTCCAAGATCTTTTGCTACCATGTGTTTCCTTTATTCCCACCTAGATATACCTGCTCCCTTCACAAAGCTGCAAGTTGTTCTTATTGGGTCTTCTTGAATTTTTTCTCTCTCTTCACCTGGTAGTCCTAGAGTGGAGATTCTGATTCTCCCCAGCACCTCACATTCGAAAAGTATGTGTTCAGCTGATTCCTCTGCTTCATTTCATTTCCTATATCTGTTGTCTCTTATTACTCCAATTCTATGTAGGTGTTTTTTCAGATGGCAGTGTCCTGTCATCAGTCCTACTACCCATCTTATACTTTCTCTGCTATGTTTCAACAGTTCTTTAGTATGCTTCTTGTTTGGTCCTTTTATCAGTTCCTTTGCAAGCCTGCATCCTGAAGTATTTTTTTAGTTTTCCATTTGTATCTTTTGAACCCATTTTCCTATGTAGTTTTGGGCTTGTCCCTAAGAAATCCCACACACAGGTTCTGGGCCTACAAAATGTGTTTCTGCCCCTTTCCTGGCCAGTTTATCTGCCTTTTCGTTTCCTTCTATACCTGTATGCCCTGGTACCCATATTATTTTGATAATGTTGTACTTTGAGAGCTTCAGGAGAAGTGAGTGGCAATACCAGACAATTCTGGATATTATCCAGACCGCCTCTAGTGCCTTAATGGCCGCTTGGCTGTCCATAAAAATGAAAATGCTCTTATTCCTATAGTTCATTTTTAGATTTTCTTCAACACATGTTGTGACAGCTATCGTTGCAGCTTGAAAGACTGTAGTGTGTCTGCCCAGGCTCATCTGGATTGATCTCTCAGGTCTTCGCCTATTGATCCCTCCTCCTGTGCCATCCACAGTCTTTGAGCCATCAGTTCACCACACTATATCTTCTTTTTCAGTATTCCATTTGTTGATATCCCAGTCTTCTTTTTTATTATCTGGGTCTCAAATGGTTTTTCAAACTTGTACTTTGGTATCATATATCAGAAAGCATGTGTACAACTTCCTCTGTTAATTTTACAGTGTCCTAGATTGGGTCTTTGTGCATTCCAGCACTCTGATTGTGCCAATCTATATGAACTCATTCTAGCCTGCCCTTTTATGAAACTGCATAGTGACGGGAGGTTTAGTAAAGTATTCAAAGGCTTCTTTCGGCATAGTTCTCATAGCTCCAGTTATGGCTATGCATGCCATTCATTCTCTGTGGGCTATCCAATCTACTGCCGACTTTTCCTTAACTTACTTTCTGCCACCAGATGATTGCAGCATAGGCCATCAACGGTCCAATGATCATTGTGTATATCCATATTACCATTGATGGTCTTAGGCCCCATGTCTTCCCAACAGCTCTTTTACATGCATACAGCAAGTTCTTGGCCTGGGTTATGTTCCTTTCTATATGTGGATTCCAGGTTAGATTTTTATGTAACACTACACCTAGGTGCAGTGCCTGTTCTTCCATATATATATCTTGCCCAAAGATCTCTTTCCCTCTAATTTTCTCTTTCTTGTAAAAGGGACCAGATTTATCTTATTCAGGTTGACTGATAGTTGTTCTTTCCGACACCGGTTCTCCACAAGGTTGAGTGATCTTTGCACGACGTCCTGGATAACACTCATCACCTTACCTCATACCACAATAACTAGGTCGTCTGCATATCCTTATGTATAGAAACCCTGTTCATTGAGCATAGCTATGATTTTGTTCACCACGAGGTTCCACAGCAGAGGCGAAAGAACTCCCCACTGAGCACAGCCTCGAGCGGCCCTAACCGTCAACATTTTTTCAAACAGGGTTGCTTTTATCTTCCTTCCATCTCACATGGATTTAATCCATTTTACAATGGTTTTACTCACCTTGCTCTTTTCCAATGCTTTGATCACAGAGTCATACGTTGTATTGCTGAAGGCTCCTTCTATATCTAGAAATGCCACCAGTGCAATTTCTTTATATTCTAGGCTTTCCACTAGTTTACAAACCAACTGGTGGGGTGCTACTTCAGTGGATCTGCCAGGTCTATATGCAAACTGATTTTCACGTAACGTTGGATTCAGTTGCACCGTTCTTCTGATATATTTATCCAGAATTTTCTCCATTGCCTTCAGCATGAAGGAGGTTAAACATAATGGTCTGTATGCTTTGGCTTGGGCACAGTTTGCCCTTCCAGGTTTAGGTATGAATACTGCTTTAGCTTCAGACCATGATTTTGGCACGTACCCTAAAACTAGACTAGCTCTGAAGAGGTCCGTCAGGGTTTTGACTAGTATCTCCCGTCCTTCCTGTAGGAGTATCGGAAGTATCTCATCTGGCCCCGGAGCCTTTATAGGGCGAAACGTGTCGATTGCCTATTTTACATGGTTGTGTTTTATTATTCCTTTGGCACATTTCCAGTCTGCTCTTCAAGCTCCAGTCTCTGTTCCAACCGTTTCTTCTTCTGTCATCCCCTCAGCCTCAGGTAAATGACATGCCATTAGCATCTCCAGCATATCCTTCCCCACCTGAGTAAATGACCCATCTGGTTTCTCCAGTGTCCCCACCTGATTTATATGGGTTGCTTTCAGAAACTTCTGGAGCCTTGCTGTTTCAGTGTGTGATTCCACTTTCTCACAGAACAGTCTCTAAGATTTTCTTTTTGCTTTCCATATCTCTAGGTTATACTCAGTGAGTTTCCTATGATATATGTCCCAAATACCATTTCTAGATGATATTCTATACAACATCCTAACCTCTTTTTTCATTTTGGCTAGTTTGTTGTTCCACCACCTTACTTTTTTTAGTGTTTATCTTTCCTTTGAGAGGACAGTTGTCATGGAATGAGTCTACAATGGCATCTTCTAATAGTTCCACTGCATCATCCAATTCCTTCTGTCCTCTCACATTAGTTGGAATTTTTTGTACAGCCTTCCCTAAAACTTCTCTGTATCTATCCCAGTTAGTTCCCTTTGGGTCTCTGTACACCTCAATCCCACATAGTCTCGCATTTATTGCAAATTGGATGTGCTGGTGGTCTGCCAATGATGGTTCCTCCAGCACCTTCCAGTCTTTAATAAAGTTTGCAATACACATAGTGCTTAGTGTAATATCTATTACCACCATACGATTTTTATTCATAAATGTAGGCTTGTTTCCTAGGTTTAGTATCGTCAACTCAGTCCCAATAATAAACTCCAGTAAAGACTCACCTCTTCCATTGCAGTTCGTGCTGCCCCATGCCGTGTGCTGAGAGCTTTATCAGCATAAAGTTCAGTTTAGTCAATAATTCACGTGTTTAGTGCTCAGTGTGTTGTTCCAATGCCATTTGTATTACGTGAGCATGTGAATATACATAATACTTCATAAAGTACAGAAAATCTTGTGACTAAGTTCCAGGCAAGCGCTGGCCGCATTACAGGAAATTGCTTGGCGGGAAACAGGCTCACAGCGCACACAGCCAGGCATGCGACAAACCCTGTCATAGATAAATCAATGTCCCTGGAGTAGCACCTGTGTTAAAATACACTACAAATTCAAAAAGGAAAAAAATAATAACATCAAGATTCTTTAATACTGCAACCTCTAGCAAAGGAGGCATATCTCTAACGAATGGCACTATTCTTTTTTCTTTTCTTTTTTTTTTCTTGGTATTTGTTTTACGTCACACCGACACAGATATGTCTTATGGCGACGATGGGATAGGAAAGGCCTAGGAAGTGGAAGGAAGCGGCCGTGGCCTTAATTAAGGTACAACTCCGGCATTTGCCTGGTGTGAAAATGGGAAACCACGGAAAACCATCTTCAGGGCTGCCGACAGTGGGGCTCAAACCCACTATCTCCCGATAACTGGATACTGGCCGCACTTAAGCGACTGCAGCTATCGCGCTCGGTGGCACTATTCAGTTGGGTAAACACAGATTTGTTTTCAGTCCAATTAAGTTACATGTATTACTCGCGAAACTTTTAGTGATACCTGGACTCCCTAGTGCTGAATCGGTAGACCTCTGCAATCTTCGAGATTCGTATTGGCAACCTTTGACACACAAACTATGCATCACCACGAGTCATCTGGCGTACACTTTACATACTGTTGATGATGATGCTTGTTGTTTAAAGGGGCCTAACAGCGAGGTCATCAGCCCCTATGGTACGAAATGAGAAGAAATGTGATTACAATTTAAAAGTACAAAATTCATCCACTGACCAGGACACAAAACATGATTATGAAGAATGAATTGATGAATATGAATTTAAAACAATCAGTGGATCTGACCCGCAATGCTGGACATTCCCAGAAACAATATTACTGACCAAGGGACTGCTTCCAAAGCCCAATCCTGAATCGATGATGCTTGTCTAAAGGGGTCAATATCATTGTCAACGGTCCCGCATAACGGCAATTATCGCTAGTAAAGTAGAACCATGCTGTATGTAATGTTGCGGTACTAATCAAAAGTAGCGGAGAGTCGCAGTATTACATGTAATAAATATCGCAGTATTCCACACATTATGGTACTATGCACATGTAGTGTAATGCGCACATGTAACACAGACCTATGATGTTCTGCACATTGCGGCGCTATTTACAGGCAACGCAAACCTATGGCATTCGTCACATAAGTGGACTAACCACAGGGACTCGTACTATCCCGTGGAATTCCTCACATAGTGGGAACTGAGCATAGGTAAGGCAGAACCATGGTGTCGCTAATCCCATGGTGTCGCTCATATACGGGTACGAATCACAGGTACTGTAGGACCCACCTCCTGATTCACACACTGTCGCTACTAATCACAAACCTATTGCGTAGCTAACATAGTGGTACTACGCGCAAGTAAATGCGACCCATGGTGTTCCCTGTGTGATGGTACCAATTACAAGTAGTCTCATTGTTCTAATTGGATCATCACTTGGTCACCCCTTTTAGTCACCTCTTACAACAGGTTGGGGATATCGTGGGTGTATTCTTCGTCTCCGTCCCCCACCCACAGGGGGTTGTGTGTTTGGTCCTTGAGAGTATTTTGTTTCCCTCAAGTCCGCCGGCAAGCCTGTTAGGACCCCCCTATCCGCCACCTGGGACTCGCCACGTGGGAGAATCACCTCTCCCCGTGCTATGCCAGCATAGTAGGTTCGTAGCACTTTATATACTAGTACTGTTGTTATTTACACGGCAAAGCCAGAATATAAAATTCATGCTAGGAACAAGATTTGCATCGAGAAATGTTATATAAAGTTATATGTGTGTGTGTGTGACACAGTTGTTGGCTTAAGATAATAAAGGTTTAGAAAATTCCTATCGATCCATCATACTATCGGTTCAATTCAGATTTCATTTCCATTCAGTTGGCAGTATTACCAGAACCGGGCTAGCTCTCTCCTTACTCCTCACCCCCCGTACGAAGAAGCATCACTAAAAGTTTCACAAGTAATAGGCCTACTGTGATTACAATGAGAATGACTGCTAGTACGAACAGGTGAAAACAATGGCAGGTTGGTGCTTGGAATTAAGAGACAAGTTAAAGGATATGTTAGGAACAAACTTTATGAATGAAGCAGCACCTACAAACCAGACCTTCAGACTGAAAAATAGAAGGTGTAACAGTCTACAATGAAGATGTATGTATATTGATCAATAAAGATTAGTCCCCTGTTGCCGAAAACTTTTATGTGTTCGTGCAACTTTATAACTGTTGGGCTCTTCAGTCTCCCAAAACTAAGTTTGAGTAAATTAATTTTTTTTTTTTTTTAAATTAGTCCCAAGAAGCTCAAACCTTATCACAAAGGAGTGCTGACTATGGAAGCCCAGCTGAGCCTACCATGGATTTAGCTTAATTGCACAGAGTTCTTTTTTTTTTAACTTTTTCTGCCAAACCTCTCTTGACAAACTCCTGTTCTCTCCTGATCCCAGGGATATCAGAATTGCAGGACATAAGTTACCAGTACTGTGTCTTGAATTTTTCATGCTTTCCATAGCCATTCCCATTCTTCAACTAATGCTTCTATTCTCCCAAGAGTCATAACACTTCCACAAGTAATATTAATAGGGGATGGTGATGATTATAACAACAACAACAACAACAACAACAACAACAATAATAATAATAATAATAATAATAATAATAATAATAATAATAATAATAATAATAATAATAGACACACTTTGAAAAGTAGGAACAATACAATTCAATTGTAACTGTGTTGCAATTATTATGACACGTCACCTGTAATGGAATATCTAGTAAATTTTGTGTACATTCTTACGTCACTGATTGGTAAGCAACCTTTCATCTCCTGTTTTGTCTTTTTTTATTTTTTCACGTGTGATAGCTTTTTTTAAAACTTAGTCCTCTTCTCTTGTTCTCATGAAACTTCTTGTTTTGAATAGTTTCATGTAATATTTTATTTACCACGTAAATCTTTTACCGTTTTTTTTTTTTTTTTTTTTTTTTTTTTTTTTTGTAATAGAGAGTTTGCCGTGCGGTTAGGATCGTGCAGCTTTGAGCTTGCATTTGGGTGAAAGTGGGTTCAAACCCCACTGTCAGCAGCCCTGAAGAAGGTTTTCCGCGGTTTTCTATTTTCACACCAAACTGTTCGGCTCTCCAGTGTGCTGAAACTAACTTTGAATAAATAAAAAACATTAGATCCAAGGAGCTCAAACCTTATCAGAAGGGAGTGCTGTACCTTAATTAAAGCTACGACAACTTCCTTCCCACTCCTAGCCCTTTCCTATCCCATCGTCAGGGTAAAATCTATCTGTGACATAAAGCAAACTGCATGTACATGTTGTTTTGTAACATATGTTTTAATTTTGTGTTGTTGCTGCCATCAGGGTAGTAGCATTAATAGTAATATTGTTAATAATAACTTTGAAGGAAGTAGATAGAAACTCACAGGAAATTCAAATAGATAAAACGAACCCACCCAGTATTAGCTGGAAGGGGAGGTTTGAAGATATTGATGATGATCATGATAATGATAACGAAAGAGAAGAGTGCCAAGTGAGAAATGAGATACTGGAATATAGACACAGCAAGAGTTCCTGAGAAAGGAATCTATTTAGCCAGGATGACACCATAACAACAAACTAACAATGAAACATAAGAGTACTTATACTTAAAAATAGCCTGTACTGTTGAGGAGTAAATGTATAATCACTCAAAAAAATAAAGAGATCATGGTATTAAATGTTTCTCAGAATTAAGATTTAATGACACTTAACTATTAATAAAATATAATTCCTGTCACATGTGGATACAAACTCAGTGGATACTCACAGGAATGCATTACGTCTATAGGTTCAATTGTATCTGAAAAGTGTACCTATGAAGAATTTGTACAATACCATACACAATACAAGAGTCGAATAAGCTTCTACATAGTAGAAAGCACTACGAACAATACCGACGGCAGAATTATATATGGGTCGATGACCTTAGATGTTAGGCCCCTTTAAACACTAAGCATCATCATCATCACGAATTATATAATAAATTACACATAGTTCTATCATACCTTTAGTTTGAAAATACTCCTCTATAGGCCGCAATCGTCCTTCCAAACTCGCCGGATTCTGCACTACCGGATAATTAAGAATTCCGGCGTCGAACTTCCCAAGAAAAAGGTCCTTAACAAAAGAATAACCCTTAACCTTCTCCTGATTAGGTTTCGGAAGAGCTTCGATTCTATCCGCTTCCAAAGACGAAGACCTACTACTCATACAATGCACACAAACGTTCATATGTTGATTACATACACCTACGATTCCAGTTCGGAAAGCTGGACGCCACATACTGTATACAATAAATTCAATCTAGAGGTTAAGACACAAACTTAATAACAAGTTATCCATTTAAAAAATCGGATTTACGTCAAACACAGACAAATTCACATATTGTTGAATATAAATAAACAGCAACCATCTAGTTCAATACACGACAATGGAAAAATATTATGATCAGAATTAATTTCAAATATTTAACCCGATATCTTGCTATTCAACGATACCGCGAGCAAAACATGAGACTTACTAGGCTCTCACTCACTGCAACCAACTGTCTACGAAGAAAATCATTCTTCGTATTCATCTCAGAGCCGCCCATAACTTGTCTTGTCTTGTCTTGTAGTGATGGGACATTCAATTCATTTTACTGAATCGATTCATTTGATTCCGTTCACGTTACTGAATCGATACAGTGATCCGATTCACGGCTCATTGGTCACCGCTCCTACTGCATCTGTGTAGTATGTGCTGGTAAGACAGCAGCAACAGCATTCAGTGCTCGCAGCTGCCATCTGGTCTTCATACTATGAACTCCTTTCTTAGAAAAAATGCTAGTTACTCTAATACATCGAAGGTTTCCGGCGACGCAGCGTGGGAAAAGTTAGGATTAGGAAGGTAGCAGCCATGGCCTGAATTAAGGTACAGTCCCAGCATTTCCTGGTGTGAAAATGGGGAAACTACGGAAAAACCATCTTAACGGCTGCCGACCGACGGTGGGATTCGAGCCCACCATCCCCCGAATGCAAGCGCATAGCCACGCGATATTAACCGCACGACAACTCGCTCAGTCTTTTTTTTAAAGTAGTTTTCTATCAGATGAGGATTTTTTTTAAATCGTCATATTTTGTATAGGCTACCCGAGATGTACAGTAGCCCGCTGGTTTTCTGATTCAACATACTGTTATTGCGCCTGTCCACATATGATTGAAGTCTTGTGCAACGATGTGACATATGAACTGAGAGAATACTGAGCCGTTTTTCCCAATATAAAACAGGTACTTTTGAATGGTCATGACTCATGAGCATGACTCATAGTCATAGGGCAGGCTAGAGTCGAGTTTAACTGTCAAATGTCAACTAAGTTATAATACTAAGAGTCATTAAACTAATAAATAGTATAACTTAATAGCCTACCTACTTACTAGCTACTTCAGAATTATGTTGTGACTACCTTTTTAACACTTCAAATAAATCCATCTATTATTTAAACCTCCCTGTAAGAAGAGGACAGTGAATGCAAATGGGTATTACACTGACTGACAGAGCAAATGCAACTCCAAGAAGGAGTGGTTCGAAAGGGATGAAAGTTGGGGAAAAAACAGAGACGGCACGGACGAATAATTGATGTTTATTTCAAACCGATATGCAGGTTACACAATGCGCACGGCATCGACTCAGTAGGATGTAGGACCACCGCGAGTGGCGATGCACGCAGAAACACGTCGAGGTACAGAGTCAATAAGAGTGCGGATGGTGTCCTGAGGGATGGTTCTCCATTCTGTGTCAACCATTTGCCACAGTTGGTCGTCCGTACGAGGCTGGGGCAGAGTTTGCAAACGGCGTCCAATGAGATCCCACACGTGTTCGATTGGTGAGAGATCCGGAGAGTACGCTGGCCACGGAAGCATCTGTACACCTCGTAGAGCCTGTTGGGAGATGTGAGCAGTGTGTGGGCGGGCATTATCCTGCTGAAACAGAGCATTGGGCAGCCCCTGAAGGTACGGGACTGCCACCGGCCGCAGCACATGCTGCAAGTAGCGGTGGGCATTTAACGTGCCTTGAATACGCACTAGAGGTGACGTGGAATCATACGCAATAGCGCCCCAAACCATGATGCCGCGTTGTCTAGCGGTAGGGCGCTCCACAGTTAATGCCGGATTTGACCTTTCTCCACGCCGACGCCACACTCGTCTGCGGTGACTATCACTGACAGAACAGAAGCGTGACTCATCGGAGAACACGACGTTCCGCCATTCCCTCATCCAAGTCGCTCTAGCCCGGCACCATGCCAGGCGTGCACGTGTATGCTGTGGAGTCAATGGTAGTCTTCTGAGCGGACGCCGGGAGTGCAGGCCTCCTTCAACCAATTGACGGGAAATTGTTCTGGTCGATATTGGAACAGCCAGGGTGTCTTGCACATGCTGAAGAATGGCGGTTGACGTGGCGTGTGGGGCTGCCACCGCTTGGCGGCGGATGCGCCGATCCTCGCGTGCTGACGTCACTCGGGCTGCGCCTGGACCCCTCGCACGTGCCACATGTCCCTGCGCCAACCATCTTCGCCACAGGCGCTGCACCGTGGACACATCCCTATGGGTATCGGCTGCGATTTGACGAAGCGAGCAACCTGCCCTTCTCAGCCCGATCACCATACCCCTCGTAAAGTCGTCTGTCTGCTGGAAATGCCTCCGTTGACGGCGGCCTGGCATTCTTAGCTATACACGTGTCCTGTGGCACACGACAACACGTTCTACAACAACTGTCGGCTGAGAAATCACGGTACGAAGTAGGCCATTCGCCAACGCCGTGTCCCATTTATCGTTCGCTACGTGCGCAGCACAGCGGCGCATTTCACATCATGAGCATACCTCAGTGACGTCAGTCTACCCTGCAATTGGCATAAAGTTCTGACCACTCCTTCTTGGTGTTGCATTTGCTCTGTCAGTCAGTGTATTTTCAAATGAGCTGAGCTCGAGAGTCCATTATAGCATACGATTCTTTCAGTCTAGCATGGCTCACTGTATGTCTCGCTGCAGCGGAAGCTCGGCTCTCCGCGTGTCCAGTGAGCCGATAAGGAGCCGTGTGTATCAAGTGTCTCACTGAGCCGCGCTCGTTCACGATTCTTTCGATGTGCCATGATTCACTGTATGCCTCGCTGCAGCGGAAGCTCGGCTCTCCGCGTGTCCAGTGAGCCGATAAGGAGCCGTGTGTATCATGTCTCACTGAGCCGCGCTCGTTCACGATTCTTTTGATGTGCCATGATACACTGTCTCGCTGCAGCGGAAGCTCGGCTCCCCGTCAACGTGCAGTGAGTGCGCCACTCAGCACTGTCCGCTGGGAGTAAGCTGAATCGTGTGCCGTGAGCTCGCCTTTCCTGTGAATCGATTCGATGATGATGATGATGCTTGTTGTTTAAAGGGGCCTAACATCGAAGGTCATCGGCCCATGAATCGATTCACTCGGACACTTGAATGAATCGATACACTGCTTCGAATCATGCATTCAGTAGCCAACACTATTGTCTTGTCTTGATCGTATAATTTGATGGGCTTCGCTTGGGAGCGGTATACCCAGCCACGCATTCTCTAAACAAACACAAAAGATGAAGGAGACTGAAACAGAATATGGAAAATGTAAAAAAAAGGGGGATAAGGAATTCAACTACATATCTACCACACAGGAAAAGCACAAGGGCACAAGGTACGAGACTTCACGCCAGAGTGACCGATACTTGGCGACTTCTACCAATCACAAACAAGACCAGGTCGACACATAAGGGGAAAAGGAAAACAACAACACCGAACCTACAGCAAACAATTAGTGTCATAAAGGAAATTCGACAGGGCAATTACCGTAGTAGGCGTGGGATCGAGTATCCAGCCCATAACTTTCGCTCAACCTCTCATATCGCACGCCGATGTCCGCCACGTTTTTTCTGCATTAGTGTCTGATGTAATTGTAGTTGGTCTTGATTATAGTTACAACACTCCGCAACACTCATTCTCTTTGTTATAAGCTACAAATACAGTACGCGCACGTATGTCATTCTCTCTGCACTATACCGGTACTAAAATTTATAGTCAGAAATGGAGTGGAGCATGGAGATTACTCTGGATTTAATTAATGATATAATAGAAAGGCCTTGTTTGTGGGATGTCTCATGAAAGGAATACGGAGATAAAATGAAGAAAGCCGACAGTTTCCAGGAACGCAAAATTATCTATAATTCTTCCCGCGAGTGCATCGAGAAAAAATCTAGCGTCTCTCCACTCCCAGTACATTCGAGAATTGCAAAAGTTCAGAAAAATCGGAAGTCGGGGGTGGGAGCGGACGAAGTTTATACTTCAAAGTGGTTTGCTTTTGCAGCAATGAGCAAGATGAGGGGACGATATATGCCTAATAAAACTGCATTTCTAAATAGTAACAAGAAGCAACAATGGCAATAACAAAGGCCAAATCCTCTTAATCTTTTTTCTTATTGCTAGTAGCTTTACGTCGCACCGACATAGATAGGTCTTATGGCGACGATGAGATAGGAAAGGCCTAGGATTTGGAAGGAAATGACCGTGGCCTTAATTAAGGTACAGCCCCAGCATTTGCCTGGTGTAAAATGGGAAAAACACGGAAAAATCTTCAGGACTGCCGGCAGTGGGATTCGAAGCCACTATCTCCCGGATACAAACTAACAGCTGCGTGCCCCTAACCGCATGGCCAATTCGTCCAGTAATCCTCTTCATCTGAGTCCATTGTCCTTGTTCGAAAATACTAGACACCACCTAAATGTATTACTATAAATTGATGTAATTAACTACCTGTATACAGAAAAGGGAAGTCCAGTTTAACATGTTTATTAAGTGTGGACACAACGTTAAATGAAACAGTATTCAACTTTTAACATTTAACATGTTTATGGTGTCACCAGTTAACATTTAATATGTTGTTGTTATTAAATGTTGATCAGTGGAGACCGGCCTTTACCTTCAATCACTATGCCTCGCTTTTGAATACAACCGCTAGTTAACCTTTGGTGTTAACAATAACATTATGAATTTATGTGTGAATAACATCCCATAATGTGTGATGCGTGTGAATAACAAATCTTATTTAACAAATACGAGACGATAATACATATATACAGTGACTGGGTAATAGTACGAACAAACACAAACAAACCCAAACAACCCTATCAGCAAGAAGAAGAAGGAGAAGAAGAAGCATGCACGCTGTCTGTAGGTCTCTGGTGGCACTGTCATTGGGAAACTGGGTTACCAATCTCAGCGTATTTCAGAAATGAGAATGATGGTTGCATATATTTGCGATATTTCTTCCCTTATGAAAAAACTGTTTCATTAATTTATCATGAGCACGGTCAGTGAACTCAGCGCAACGTAAAGTAATTTAAGGAACCTTGTGAGGAGATATTGGTCGTAAACTAATTTTATATCTCTGCATTGTACATTTTGTTTCCGTTGGAACACTCTATGGAACAGATTACAACAGATGGCAACAAAAAGCTCGTAGAATCAGCTAACTGATAAGCAAATGTTAACCTTCACAGCGGATCAGAATCGTTACACAACACATTTCTTGATAGAGTTCTTAGTTTGTCAGAACGACTAGTCACTCCGAAATGTCTTTAAAAATAAGATTATTTCATAGAGGATGTGCTGCACTTCGAGGATTTCCTGATGGAGTTAAGAGGAGTATCCTTTACTTGACACGACCAGGAATTTTGTTTGTTGACGTGTTGTACCATACTCTTTATAATTTTCTCATTTTTAATCCCGGATATGTCTGTCTTTTACAAGCCTCTCACCTCGGAACGTGTGTGTTTGAGTCATCAGTCCATAGACTGGTTTGATGCAGCCCTCCATGCCATCCTATCCTGTGCTAATCTTTTCTTTTCTACGTAACTATTGCATCCTACATCTGCTCTAATCTGTTTGTCATATTCATACCTTGGTCTACCCCTAGCGTTCTTACCACCCACACTCCCTTCAAAAACCAACTGAACAAGTCCTGGGTGTCTTAAGATGTGTCCTATCATTCTATCTCTTCTTCTCGTCAAATTTAGCCAAATCGATCTCCTCTCACCAATTCGATTCAGTATCTCTTCATTCGTGATTCGATCTATCCATCTCACCTTCAGCATTCTTCTGTAACACCACATTTCAAAAGCTTCTATTCTCTTTCTTTCTGAGCTAGTTATCGTCCATGTTTCACTTCCATACAATGCCACGCTCCACACAAAAGTCTTCAAAAACATCTTTCTAATTCCGATATCAATGTTTGAAGTGAGCAAATTTCTTTTCTTAAGAAAGCTCTTCCTTCCTTGTGCTAGTCTGCATTTTATGTCCTCCTTACTTCTGCCATCGTTAGTTACTTTACTACCCAAGTAACAGTATTCACCTACTTCCTTTAAGACTTCGTTTCCTAATCTAATATTTCCTACATCACCTGCCTTCGTTCGACTGCACTCCATTACTTTTGTTTTGGACTTATTTATTTTCATCTTGTACTCCTTACCCAAGACTTCATCCATACCATTCAGCAACTTCTCGAGATCTTCTGCAGTCTCAGATAAAATAACAATATCATCAGCAAATCTCAAGGTTTTGATTTCCTCTCCTTGGACTGTGATTCCCTTTCCAAATTTCTCTTTGATTTCCTTTACTGCCTGTTCTATGTAAACATTGAAAAGGAGAGGGGACACACTGCAGCCTTGCCTCACTCCTTTCTGGATTGCTGCTTCTTTTTCAAAGCCCTCGATTCTTATCACTGCAGACTGATTTTTATACAGGTTGTAGATAATTCTTCGTTCTCGGTATCTGATCCCTATCATCCTCAGAATCATAAATAGCTTGTTCCAATCAACATTATCGAATGCCTTTTCTAGATCTACGAATGCCATGTACGTGGGCTTGTCCTTCTTGATTCGATCCTCTAAGATCAGACGTAAAGTCAGGATTGCTTCACGTGTTCCTACATTTCTCCTGAAGCCAAATTGATCTTCTCCCAACTCAGTTTCAACTTGTTTTTCCATTCTTCTGTAAATAATACGTGTTAAAATTTTGCAGGCATGAGATACTAAACTAATGGTGCGGTAGTTTTCACACCTGTCAGCACCGGCTTTCTTGGGAGTAGGTATAACAACATTCTGCCGAAAATCGGATGGGACTTCTCCTGTCTCATACATCCTGCACACTAAATGAAATAACCTTACCATGCTGGTTTCTCCTAAGGCAGTCAGTAGTTCAGAGGGAATATCATCAATTCCAGGTGCCTTGTTCCTATTTAGGTCACTCACAGCTCTGTCAAACTCTGACCTCAAAATTGGGTCTCCCATTTCATCAGCATCAACAGCCTCTTCATGTTCCAGAACCAAATTATCTACATCGTTACCTTGATACAACTGTTGGATATGCTCCTGCCATCTTTCTGCTTTGTCTTCTTTCCCTAGAAGTGGCTTTCCACCTGAGCTCTTAATATTCATGCACCTAGATTTCCTTTCTCCAAAGGTTTCCCTTATTTTCCTGTATGCAGCATCTACCTTTCCCAAGACCATACAGTCTTCGACATCCTTGCACTTCTCCTTCAGCCATTCTTCCTTAGCTACCTTGCACTTTCTATCCACTTCATTCTTTAATCGCCTGTATTCTTTTCTGCCCTCTTCATTTCTAGCATTCTTGTATTTTCGTCGTTCATCAATCAGGTCTAGTATCTCCTGAGTTATCCACTGATTCTTAGTTGATCTCTTCTTCCTTCCTAACATTTCTTCAGCTGCCCTACTGACTTCATTTTTCATGACTATCCACTCTTCCTCTATTGTGTTTCCTTCAGCCTTTTCATTTAGTCCTTGTGCAACATGTTCCTTGAAACAATCTCTCACACCCTTTTCTTTCAACTTGTCTAGATCCCATCTTTTTGCATTCTTTCCTTTTTTCAATTTCTTCAACTTCAGATGGCATTTCATGACCAACGAGTTGTGGTCAGAGTCCACGTCTGCTCCTGGGAAAGTTTTGCAATCCAACACCTGGTTTCTGAATCTCTGCCTAATCATAATGAAGTCTATTTGATACCTTCCAGTGTCTCCAGGTCTCGTCCACGTATAAAGCCGCCGTTTGTGGTGTTTGAACCAAGTATTGGCAAGGACGAAATTATGATCAGTGCAGAATTCAACCAGCCGACTTCCTCTTTCGTTCCTTTGTCCCAATCCGAATTCTCCTACTGTACTTGATACCTTCCAGTGTCTCCAGGTCTCGTCCACGTATAAAGCCGCCGTTTGTGGTGTTTGAACCAAGTATTGGCAAGGACGAAATTATGATCAGTGCAGAATTCAACCAGCCGACTTCCTCTTTCGTTCCTTTGTCCCAATCCGAATTCTCCTACTGTACTACCTTCTCTTCCTTGGCCTACCACTGCATTCCAGTCTCCCATCACAATTAGATTCTCGTCACCTTTTACATATTGAATTAAATCTTCTATCTCCTCATATATTCTTTCGATTTCTTCATCATCCGCTGAACTAGTAGGCATATAGACCTGCACAATTGTGGTGGGCATTGGTTTGGTGTCTATCTTGACAACAATAATTCTTTCACTATGCTGGTCGTAGTAGCTTATCCGCTGCCCTATTTTCTTATTCACTATTAAACCAACTCCTGCATTTCCCCTGTTTGATTTCGTGTTGGTAATTCGGTAGTCGCCTGACCAAAAATCCTGTTCTTCCTGCCAACGTACTTCACTTATACCAACTACATCTAACTTTAGCCTATCCATCTCCCTTTTCAGATTCTCTAACCTACCACAACGATTCAAACTTCTAACATTCCACGCTCCGACTCGCAGAATGTCAGTATCCATCTTCCTGATGATCGCCCCCTCTCGTGTAGTCCCCACCCGGAGATCCGAATGGGGGACTAGTTTACCTCCGGAATATTTTACCCGGGAGGAAGCCATCATCAGTACATCATTCATACAGAGAGAACTGCATGTCCTCGGGAGGTAGTTACGGCTGTAGTTTCCCGTTGCTTTCAGCCGTGTAGCAGTATCAACACAGCTAAGCCATGTTGAGTATTATTACAAGGCCGTATCAGTCAATCATCTAGACTGCCGCCCTTGCAACTACCGAAAGGCTGCTACCCCCCTTTCGATGAACCATTCGTTAGTCTGGTCTCTCAGCAGATACTCATCCGATATGGTTGCACCTGCGGCTCGGCTATCTGCATCATTGGGACACGCAAGCCTCCCCACCGCGGCAAGGTCACATGGTTCGCAGAGGAGGCCTCAGAACGTATCTAGATGAAACAACAAACGCAGTTTTGGCATTTGAGGGTAAAATTATTTGATTGGATGTCATTCTCTATGTACAGTGAAAAATTGCCCGAGGGATTTGTTTTAGCCTCAGTAGATGATTTAACGCTGAAAATCAGAACTATAGTCCTTATAGATTGGAATGTATCTACCTGTTGATTGAGAGCACTCCACAGCAACCCTTTGTTGTTGTAGGCCCGAGACCCAATCATTTGCTACTTGGTCGTATGCGTCTTGGGTAATTGTAAACATTTTTTTTTTTTATATGGTTCCCTGCAGGTGATAAAGAATTAGAGATACCGGGGAATTTCTTACCTTGTTTGGTTTGATCCAATTTATAATGACTTTTTGGCAGACCCGGATGTTATATTCTGGTAAAAACCGACCAGGATATTTGGTTGGATGTCATTCTCGATACTTGCTCGTGTTGCATCTTGGGTAATTGCATGAATTTTTTTTTTTTTAATGGTTCCCTGCAGGTGATAAAGAATTAGAGATACCGAGGAATTTCTTACCTTGTTCGGTTTCATCTAATTTCTAATTATTTTGTGGCAGACCTGGATGTTATTTTCTGGTAAAAACCGACCAGGATATTCGTGCATAAGGATACTGGTTATTGTGCCCATTACCCATGGATTCTCCTTGTAAATAAATGAAAATGATTCCCATGACTTCCTATTTAAACTCTTGGATGGCTTTCCTTCATGCCAGTATCAATTAGGGATGAATTACAGGCACCATTACATACATAGTGCTGATGACCACAATGTTTGTAGCCCTAAATTGAAACCAACTGTTTCCCCGTCTGCCATCCTACGCCCAGCTTTATACGTCGACACAGTCAATTTTTGGTCATGCTTTAAACACAGTAAGTAGACCACATGGAAGTTCAAAGGCCTGTTATTCCTTGCGAATATGAATCCTTTTCATCATAATGTTGTCAACAGTTGTCTCGTAGTATACTTGAAATAATGCATCACCTCCAATGCATTAAATCAAGCTTGCTCTACTTCTGTGATAGATAGGGATTTGAGCCCCCCTCCATGGTAAGGAGACTCTCCTGGCAACCCAGTATCCCACCTTTCACTGTTGTGATTCCTTCAGAAAATAAAAGAAAACAAACCATCCATGAAATGATTGTTGTTGTTGTTGTTGTTGTTGTTGTTGTTGTTGTTTGAGTCACCAGTCCATAAGCTGGTTTGATGCAAATTTCCATGCCACCCTATCCTCTGCTAAACTTTTTCTTGTCTACGTAACTGGGCTACTACATCTCCTCTACTCTGCTTGTCATATTCTCACCTTGGTCTAACCCTACCATTCCTGCCACCTACATTTCCCTCAAAAACCAACTGAACAAGTCCTGGTTGACTTAAGATGTGTCCTATCGTTTTCTTCTTCTCATCAAATTTAGCCAAACGATTTCTCACCAATTCAGTTCAGTATCTCTGCATTCGTGATTTGTTCTACCCACTTCACCTTCAACATTCTTCTGTAACACCACATTTCAAAAGCTTCTATTCACTCTCTTTCTGAGCTAGTTATTGTCCATGTTTCACCTCCATGTTTCTGTAATTTTAGCTACTTGATCGAGATTTAGATTACATACTTTTTAATTTCTACATAACCTTCATATAACTGATCTAACATGTCTTGTTCGAAGACCATTTGCATCTCAGATGATCTAATAAATATTGTTTTGTCAGCATCTTGACCAGCCGCAATGCTTTGCCTCATTACTTGTTTGTAAAAAAGAAAATGTGAGGAAACTAATAAATCTTCGTATTCTTTTCTTTGTTTTCTCAGTGCTATTTTAATTTAATTTGTTATTAATACATGATCCTTCACTGGCATAAGATCTATCACTGGATGCTGCGTCTCAGCCCCATCCCTCCAAAGGTGAGTTTACTTATAAATAGTATAGTTAGACAATGGCCTCAGGAATTGTTACTTTTTTTTTACTAAATGTTGTGATTACGGTTGTTATAGCCAGGTTTGTGTGGGAAGATGCTCTCAACTTGGAGTCATTACTGACACAAGATGAAATAACGATACGAGACACCTTCCGTGCATACTGTCAGAACAAACTGATGCCTCGCATTCTGCATGCTCACAGAAATGAAGGTAAGAGTTAGAATATGATGGGGCTAGATTAATGCAGCATGAAATCAAGATTTTTCTTCCTTTTTTTTTTTTTCCTTCTGGTGGTGAACCATTCAAGGTCACACTAAGACAATGAAGGTTTTTGGTAATGCAAGGATGAGAAAGGGCTAGGATTGTGAAGGAAGCAGCCATGACCTTAATTAAGTTACAGCCCCAGCATTTGCCTGGTGTGAAATGGGAAATCTTCGGGGCTATTGATGGTGGGATTCGAACCCACCATCTCCTGAATTCAAGCTCACAGCTACGCAACCCTAACTGCCTGGCCAACTTGTTCGATATGAAATCTCTGACATAGTAGCTAGGATTGTAGCTATTCTCAACAGTTGCCTTGGTAAGCAGGGAGACGCCTTTGAGCTCTCTTCTTACCTTAATAGTTATACCGGGTGGTCCACCAGCCCCTTGCGATCCAGTTTCATGCATCCCTTCACATTTACTACAATTCTGAAAGACAGCGGTTCCTCTCCCTAAACTGGGGTAATATAACAAGATGGGTGTTTACGGGCTAGAAGACAGCAGGAATCGCAAACGCCACTATTAATTCATTATGGGTACCTTGAATGAACCCGTAAAACTAGTACAGATATGCAGAACATGTATTTTAAAATAGGAGGTGGACACACAGACCAGGAGCACAGTACAGTATAGGCTGGAAAGTGGGTGCCATAGGTCAAGTGTCACAGTAGCTCACATGGCAAGCGGGTGGGGAGATATAGGATAGTGGACAGTGCTCGAGGTAAGAGGTTCGAATCCCACATAAGAATTTTTTTAACAGCCATTTGCCTGGGATGTGGTAAGGTTGCATATTTGATAGCTTCCAAGTACTGATTTGTTTATTTGACCCTGTAAAAGAACGTATGTATCGTTGCATTGGGTATGGTGCTGGGTTGGACAAGGATGAGGAGATGATGGTCTGTGGCCAGTTAGCTACGTTGTATATGTTCCAAGCTTCATAGACCACAGGTAGGGCAAAGTATGCCCCATTGGAATGATAACAACATGCGATGGCAGGTAAGTATGTAGCTGCGTGAACTCCCCTCCTTCGAAGCAATTTACAACACAAAGTTTATTCACCGCCTCGAGGTGTATTCCGGCGACGAGTATGTGGATATGTTACTTAGCTATGGAGAAGCTAGACAGAATGCATACCAGGCACAACGTCTGTACTAAGAACGCTATCCGAATAGACGACAATCGACGGGCATGATATTTCAGAGTGTGGAAAGGCGCCAACAGAATGTTGCATCCCTGGCAAGGACACGGCCTCTTAGAGATCATCCCGTGACATCTCCTGACAACGAAGACGTCATGTTTGATACTCTCCAGCGTAACCCTAATACTAGCATACGGGCCATAGCACAGGAGACAAAAATTAGCCGAGCACCTGTTATGCAGATATTGCATACCCACTGGTTTCACCCGTACTATCTACACTTACACCAGGAGTTCCATGGTCATGATTCCGATGCCTGTGTGGTGTTCTGTCAATGGATCCTACAGCATGTGGGCACTGATCCTGATTTTCTAGTGACTCTCTTATTTATGGATGAAGCATGATTCCACAACAATGGAACTGTTAATCACCGTAATATGCATTACTGGATTGTGGATATTGCCCGTTGGGTGCGACAGACAGCTTTCCAGGTACAGTGGGGTGTGAATGTATGGTGTGGAATAATGGGTGATCATCTTATCGTTCCCCATTTCTTTGAGGGCCATCTGACCAGCCAACGCTATCTGCGGTTTCTCCAAGATGAACTACCACTATTTTTGAAACGTGCCTCTCCTTGACCGCTGCAGGATATGGTTTCAACATGACGGAGCTCCACCGCACATGGCGGTGGTCCTCCGGAACCATCTCCATGCGACATATTCTGATAAAATGATACGAAGGGGAGGACCTGTCCCCTGGCCTGCCAGATCGTCCAATCATACGCCCCTGGATTTTTTTCTGTGGGGCCATGTAAAACAACTGGTGTATGCACAGGAGCCAGCCAATCCTTGTCACCTTAGACAGCTCATCACCGAGGCATACCGATCGGTTTCGCCAGAGATGTTGCAACGGGCCAGACGGTCCTTACAACATCGCGCGCTGCTCTCTTTCGACCACGGAGATCATCAGTTCAAGCAGGTGCTGCGTTAAATGATGTGGATAACTGAAATCCTCTCACATATCTCCTAGCCTCTATCAGTCCAGCTCCATACTAACAGTGCTTTTCAGGGTCAAATAAACAATCAGTCTGTGAAAAATACCGGTATTAAGTATACAACCTTGCCACATCCCAGGCAACTGGCTTTAAAAAAATACTTGCATGGGACTTGAACCAAATACAGTAGAGACAATACGCAACACTTACGGATTTAGCCTTGTTAAAATGGGAGACAATTTGACGGTGGCGCTCCTAGTGACTTGACCTGAAAAGTCGCGCTAAATTCAAATATCAATGGAAATGCATATACGAAAATGGATAAATAAATTACGTCTAAAAAAAAAGTGTTATTGAGATATTAACTTTGAAGTTGCTAAAGCAATTCTGGATAAATGAATGAAGAATTATTTAAAAGGTTATTATTTAAAGACTGAAATTAGACATATAAACAAGATGTGAAATGGACTGCTGTGAAATGGCTTGATCTTTCATTTATACATTACTTTTTTTGCTTTAGCATTCCTGCCTGAACTTTTACGGTTAGATTTGTCTTTTTATTTAAAAAACACTGTGTCATCACATTAAGACACTTGTCAATAAAAATATCGTCACATTCCTTACACACATGATGCAATGAATTAACATTTAAAAGCTGGACAATTTTCCTCTTAACATGAAGCCTACTAACTGAAAGAAAATCTATAAAATCCCAGCTTTAATCTGAGTAGAGGGATAAAAGAAATAAAAGTATGAAAATGTTGTCGATAGTGATGCTTTGAGGAATATTTATGTACAATTAGAGTAAAAATGTAACATACCCTTGGCTGTATAGTCGAGGATTTCTAAAGTCGCTGGCCTGGAAATGATCTGAACAGATCTTACAATTCTTATATAAGCGTAACGTCCCTTCTTTCTTGTACACCTTATCCAAATCACTTCTGTGACATTTTAAAACCCACAGATCACACTTACAACAACACATCGGCATTGAAGGTTAACTGTTGCACTATACAATAAAATATGCGTATTATATTTTAAGCCATTTAAAATATGGGTCGAGCAGGTCAGAAGATTATGAAGTACTAAAAACTTATCTTTGTCACTGGAAGAATATATATGCAAACACAATATTACTTACATTTTCTTGTCACGAGGCAAACGGAAGAAAGACCGCGCATTCTTCTCTACTTCATAGTTACTGCAGCCAAACACAGCACATACCTTTCCCCTCATGTTGAGAGTAGATATCAAGGAATGACACACGCTACTATTTAATTATGTCAACCCACTGAAAATGCATAAATAACACCAAAAACTTCACACACAAATACACGTGCTCTTATGACAGAATCAGTAGTTCTCAGGTCTACCCACTAGAGAGAGCTCTAATAGCTGTCCCTCGATATCTCGCTGATTGTCGCGTATTGTCTCTACTGTATTTGCTTGAACCTTCTAACCCTCAAGCACTATCAACTATAACACATCCTACCGCACGCTAGCCATGTGAGTACTGCAACACTCGACCTACGGCGCCCACTTCCCAGCCTATACTGGTCACAGATCATCATCTCCACATCCTCGTCCAACCCAGCACCATACCCAATGCAGAGATACATACGGTCTTTTACAGGGTCAAATAAACAAATTAGTCCTTTGAAGCTATCAAGTATGCAACCTTACCACATTCCAGGCAACTGGCTGTTAAAACAATTCTTATGTGGGATTTCAACCTCCTACCTTGAGCACTGTGCACTATCACATATCTCCCTGCCCAGTTGCCATATGAGCTACTGCGACACTTGACCTATGGTGCTCACTTCCCAACCTATACTGTACCGTGCTCCCGGTCTGTGTGTCCACCTCCTGTTTTAAAGTACGTGTTCTGAGTATCTGTACTCATTTTATGGGTTCATTTGAGGTAGCCATAATGAATTAATAGCGGCGCTCACGATTCCTGCTATCTTCTAGCCTGTAAACACACATCTCGTTATATTACCCCAGTTTAGGGAGAGGGACTGATGTCTTTCAGAATTGTAGTAAATGTGAAGGGATGCATAAGACTGTATAGCAAGGGGCTTGTGGACCACCCGGTATAGCAATATCTTTACATGAATTATACATGCTAAGTTGAAACTAGACTTGCAACTGTAAAAATTCCTAAGTGATATTACAGTTAGTATTATGTAATATGTCCGACTCATTGGCTGAATGGTCAATGTACTGGCCTTCGGTTCAGAGGGTCCCGGGTTCGATTCCCGGCGGGGTCGTGGATTTTTACCTTCATTGGTTAATTCCAGTGGCCTGGGGGCTGGGTGTTTGTGCTGTCCCCAACATCCCTGCAACTCACACACCACACATAACACTATCCTCCACGACAGCAACACGCAGTTACCTACACATGGCAGTTGCTGTCCACCACCCTCATCGGAGGGTCTGCCTTACAAGAGCTGCACTCGGCTAGAAATAGCCATACGAAAATTAATTAATTAATATCAATGTATTGCCTAGAAATGTTGTGCTACTCATTTATTGCTTTTTCTATTAAATTTGTAGTTTTATTGAGGTACCATATTTGAATTTGAATTGAAGATTTTGAGAGAGGATGGAAATCCAACTACAAGAAGGACAGTTTGGTTTCAGAAGTGTAACATAAACAGTGGGCCAGCCCCGCGGTGTATGCGTAGTGTGTCTACCTGTTACCCGCAGGCCCCGGGTTCGATTCCTGGCCAGCTCAGGGGTTTTTACCTGCATCTGAGGGCTGGTTCAAGGTCCACTTAGCCTGCGTGGTTACAATTGAGGACTATCTGATGGTGAGATGGAAACCTTTGTCTGGAAAGCCAAGAATAACATCCCAGAGGATCCATCACGCTGACCACACGACACCCAGTAATCTGCAGGCCTTCGGGCTGAGCAGCAGTCGCTTGGTAGGCCATGGTCCTTCCGGGCTCTTGCACCGTGGAGTTTGGGGGTTAACATAAATGGTGGAGTCCATGCCCATTATAAGGTAAAATTTGGAAAAGCATTCAGAGTGTAGTAACAATATGATGATATCTGTTAATTTAAAGAAAACCTACTATGGTGTCCCTGTAGCAAAATTTTTGGGGAAATACAGCAGGTTTTTTCTGCCGATATGCTCTGGTATGCGTACTGGTGAACTCTACATGGTAAAAATTGTGTTGTAGATTTGGATTTATTGTTTAAAAGTGTGTCTCCACTTAGGTGCAGCCATCATCGTTTGATGTCAAATTATGGTGCCAGGAAGTGTCGACAGATTTACTCTTGTCCATAGTTATCGACCGTATCATAAATTATGATATCGATGCAGCTCGATAACACTACCCTTTCGACTTTACGTGCTTACCACTTAAAATTTTGTACCTTCCTTCATGTGACTGTGATCACCTTCACTTCACGTCCTTTTCACTTAACTTTGTTGCTTTGTGTGCTGTGGTTGCATCTGTTGTGCATTCTATACATGAATTGGTTTGTTTTGTATGGTCTTTGTCAAATCCAATGAACTCGAAAACACTGTGTTTTTTTTTTTTTTTACATTGCACCGACACAGATAGTTCTTATGGCGACAATTGGATAGGAAAGGGCTAGGGGTGGGGAGGAAGGGGCCATGGCCTTAATTATGGCACAGCCCCATCTTTTGCCTGGTGTGAAATTGGGAAACCACGGAAATCACTCAGTTCTTCTCTTCCGCTCCGGCAGGTAAGAAACTGAAACTTTCTGAGAGTGAATCGAGTGAATGTAGTGTGCTGAAAACAAGTTTGGTGGCAAAATACTGCGATCGAATCCATAAAAGCTGGACATCTGATTGTGGATATTGAAGATGTGGTTGTGAATTAAAATCTTCTCGAGTGTTGGACTCCACAGCAAAGAAGAATAGTTGGTTAATTGTGAAAATAAAAAGCTTGGTTGTAAAATATGTCAAGTAGTCTGAACAGAAACAAACAAGGTGTGAATATTTCTAAGCAAATATTAAATCACTTCTTTTGGTGAAAATTCAGAGGACTTCACTATGAAAAAAGATCCATGATCATAAAATTAGTTCTGTTCATAAGGCCATCACTAACATATTAACTGCTGCAGAAGAAAAAAATGTTGGAGGTCACTTTTACTCAAGCTCATGAGATAACCTCCAAAATCTTCAGAACAGCCTATAAAATTGCCAAGAAAAATCAGGCATTCAGTGATTTTGAATCTGAAATTGATCTCCAAGAAATGAAGGGTACTGACATGGGCCGAATTCTTCATAAGAAAAATGCTTTTATCAACATAGTTAAGCATATTGGAGCTGAAATGAAGAAAACCCTAAAAAAAAAAAAATTGAATCTAATTGCAAGATTTTGTTTCTAATTGACAAGAGCACTCCTATTAGCCAATTATCATCTTTAACAATAAATGTAAGTTAATAATAATAATAATGTTATTTTCTTTACGTCCCGTTAACTACTTTTACATTTTTTGGAGATGCCGAGGTGCCAGAATTTAGTCCTGCAGGATTTCTTTTATGTGCCAGTAAATCTACTGACACGAGGTTGACGTATTTGAGTACCTTCAAATACCACTGGACTGAGCCAGGATCAAACCTGCCAAGTTGGGATCAGAAAGCCAATGCCTCAACCGTCTGAGCCACTCAGCCCGGCTAGGAAATGTAAGGACAGTGTTTCCTGATATGGACGAACATAAAATCTGTTAATTGATTTTTTTGAGTGCAAAATATGTCTGCCCAAGGTATTCTTCAATGTCTGATTAATGTTTTGATTGAGCCAGGCTTCTCTCAAGAATTTTTGAAGGAAACTTTTATTACAGTAGCATGGAATGGAGCTGATGTGATGTTAGGGAAAAAAGAAAGGCATGACTTATTGAGGAGCAAAATCCATGTCTTGTTTTGGCACTGTGCAAACCATAGACTTGAACTCTCTGTTGGAGTTGTAGTTCCAAAGGACTTCCCATCATAGGTAATGTATTGACAAACTTTATACATTATATCATCAATCACTTAAAAATGCCACAGAACTGAGAAATATTTTTGACAATCTGGACCAGCAACTCTACCGCATTGGAAGAATTGTACAAACTTGTTTTGTAGCTTCAAGTTACAGAAGTGTTTCTGCATGTTTGGAAAAACTATGCATTACTCGTAACACATTTTGGGAAAAAAAAACAATACAGGATGAGAGCATGGATAAAAGTGAAAGAGTTATGTATGATGGTCTTGTGAGAAAATTACAAATGTTGATTTTATTCTTGATCTTGGTCTTATGTGAGATGCTCTTCAAGAGTTGTCAGATATTGGTGTTGAACTACAAGTACGCAATGTGACTCTTTATAAGGATCATAAAGTAATATCCAGGCAGATTTTTCTGTTTGAAGGTAGGAAATGTAATAGTGGATCTTACTATCGTGAAGCTCTAAATGCAGCTGAAAATTTGAAATTTAAAGGTGTTGCCCTGAAAAGAGTGAGAAATGTCTAGCGGATTTACGAAAAAGGAAAGGCTGAGGAGGACTGAGATTGTAATGTTTAAGTTAATATGTTAGTGGTGGTCTTATGAGAAGGAGGAGGGGAAGGAGAAGGTGGTAGTGTTTCACGTTGGTGCCAACAACGTAAGGCAAGCTAATATAAGTACCAACAAAGTTGGGGATGCGTGGGATCTGGTAAATGCAGCACAGGTGAAATTTAAGAAAGCGGAGATTGTTATCAGTGGAATACCGTGTAGGAGGGGTACTGACTGGAGGATGATTGGGGATTTAAATGAGGCAATGGAGTGGGTATGTGGGAAACTGGGAGTGAAATTTCTAGACCCTAATGGGTGGGTAGGAGGTAGAGATCTGCGCTCAGATGGCCTTCACTTAAACTGCAGTGGTACGTATAAGTTAGGAAATTTGTTCAGAAGTGTAATAGGGAGGTACATTCAGGGAAACGGGGTTGTGTAGGGAGCGGTGATTAGGGTACAGAGATCTGGAAGTCAAGTAGGGATGACATAAAAATGTTAGTGTTGAACTGTAGAAGTATTATAAAGAAAGGAATAGAATTGAGTAATTTAATAGATATATATTTATCAGATATTGTAATAGGAGCTGAATCATGCCTGAGAAATGATATAATGGATGCAGAAATGTTCTCATGGAACTGGAGTGTGTATCGTAGAGGTAGGATAGGAATGGTGGGAGGGGGAGTATTCATTCTGGTGAAAGAAGAATTTGTAAGCTACGAAAAAGTTAAAGATGAAAAACATGAAACTCTAGGTGTAAGGCTCATTTCTAAAGATAATAGGCAACTTGATGTCTTTGGAGTGTACAGACTGGGAAAGGGTAGCACTGACACGGATTCAGAATTATTTGATAAGATAATCAGCTATGTGGGAAACGACATGAAAAGGAATGTGATTGTAGCAGGAGATCTTAATTTACCAAATGTCAATTGGGAAGGAAATGCAAACGACAGAAAGCATGAACAACAAACGGCAAATAAGCTAATATGGGAAGGACAGCTGATTCAGAAAGTGATGGAACCAACTAGAGGGAAAATATCCTGGACGTGGTGCTGATAAAACCAGATGAGCTCTATAGAGAAACCGAAGTAATAGATGGTATTAGTGATCACGAATCTGGTTTTGTCGTAGTTAAAAATAAATGTGATAGAAAGGAAGGTCTTAAAAGTACGACTATTAGGCAGTACCATATGGCTGATAAAGCAGGCATGAGGGAGTTTAAAAAAAGTAACTATGATGGGTGGAAAACCGTAAGTAAAAATGTAAACAGACTCTGGGATGTGTTTAAAGAAATTGTTGAGGAATGTGAAAACAGGTTTGTACCTTTAAAGGTGGTAAGGAATGATAAAGACCCACCTTATTATAATAGAGAAATAAAGAGACTAAGAAGGAGGTGCAGACTGGAAAGAAATAGAAATGGCTGTGGAAGTAAGGAGAAATCAAAGGAACTTGCTAGGAAATTGAATCTAGCAAAGAAGGCAGCTAAGGATAAGATGATGGCAAGCATAATTGGCAGTCATACAAATTTTAATGAAAAATGGAATGGTATGTATAGGTATTTTAAGGCAGAAACAGGTTCCAAGAAGGATATTCCAGGAATAATTAATGAACAAGGAGAGTGTATATGTGAGGATATTCAAAAGGCAGAAGTATTCAGTCAGCAGTATGTAAAGATTGTTGGTTACAAGGAAAATGTCCAGATAGAGGAGGTGACTAATGCTAAAGAAGTATTAAAATTTACATATAATAACAATGATATTTAATATAAGATACAAAAGTTGAAAGCTAGAAAAGCGGCTGGAATTGATAAAGATTTCTGGGAATATACTAAAGACAATGGGTTGGGATGTAGTACCATACCTGAAGTACTTATTTGATTATTGTTTGGTTGAAGGACCTATACCAAATGAATGGAGAGTTGCTACAGTAGCCCCTGTGTATAAAGGAAAGGGTGATAGACATAAAGCTGAAAATTACAGGCCAGTAATTTTGACATGTGTTGCATGTAAGCTTTGGGAAGGCATTCTTTCTGATTACATTAGACATGTTTGCGAAATTAATAACTGGTTCGATAGTAGGCAATTCGGTTTTAGGAATGGTTATTCCACTGAAGCTCAACTTGTAGGATTCCAGCAAGATATTGCAGATATTTTGGATTCTGGAGGTTAAATGCACTGTATAGCGATTGACCTGTCTAAAGCATTTGATAGGGTGGATCATGGGAGACTACTGGCAAAAATGAGTGCAATTGGACTAGACAAAAGAGTGACTGAATTGTTTGCTATATTTCTAGAAAATAGATATCAGAGAATTGGAGTAGGCGAAGCTTTATCTGACCCTGTAATAATTAAGATGGGAATTCCTCAAGGCAGTATTATTGTACCTTTATGTTTTCTTATATATATTAATGATTTGAGTTAAGAAGTGGAATTAGAGGTAAGGCTTTTTGCGGATGATGTTATTCTCTATAGAGTAATAAATACGTTACAGGATTGTGAGCAACTGCAAAATTACCTCGATAATGTTGTGAGATGGACAGTAGGCAATGGTATGATGATAAATGGGGTTAAAAATCAGGTTGTGAGTTTCACAGATAGAAAAAGTCCTCTGAGTTTTTATTACTGTGTTGTTGGGGTGAAAGTTCCTTTTGGGGATCATTGTAAGTATCTGGGTGTTAATACAGTGAAACCTCGGAATGGGAGTAACTTGGTCTATGAGTGTTTTAAAAGACGAGCAAGCATTTTAAATAAATTGTAACTTGATAAACGAGTGAGGTTCCGCAATACGAGTGTCACGTGTGCCTACGTTTTCCCCTCCCCTGTTCGTTTGTTGAATGGATGAACGAGGTCTTTGGTCCTGTAGTGAAGAAATACCTTTCAGAAAATAATATGTCGTTCAAAGTCTTGCTGATTATGGACAATGCTCCTACTCATCCTCCAGGCTTTGAGGCCTTGAGGACGACTTACTGTAGGAATTTAAGTTCGTTAAGGTTAAGTTGCTTCCTCCTAACACTACTCCGCTACCCCAGCCTATGGATCAGCAAGTCATTTCGAACTTCAAGAAGCTATACACCAAAGCACTATTTCAGCGATGCTTCGAAGTGACCGAAGGAACAAACCTTACCCTCCGAGTGTTTGGGAGAAATCATTTCCCCATTGTGAACTGCCTGAAGATCATCGATAAAGCCTGGGATGGAGTCACCAAGAGAACTCTCACATCCGCTTGGGGAAAGCTGTGGCCTGACTGTGTTCTTGGATGTGACTTTGAGGGGATTGTCAATTAAATTATGTCCTTAGGGAAGACTATAGGGCTGGAGGTGAATGACTTGGACATTCAAGAGCTGGTGGAAGAACATCGCCAGGAATTGACCACCAACGAGCTGATGGACCTGCATCGCGAACAACAGGAGGAGGTTATGGAGATTTCGTCCGGGGAAGAGGAGGAGGAAAAGTCAGTGGAATCTCTCACTTCAGCTGAGATTTGGGAGAAATGCAAAATGTGGGAAATGGTGCAAAATTTTGTAGAAAACACCACCCGAATAAGGCTGTAGCAGTGCGATCTATGAATTAGTTCAGTGACAGTGCAATGTCACATTTTCGGGAAATCCTCAAAAAGAGGCAAAAGCAACAGGCATTGGACAGGTTCCTCATTAAAGTTGCACGAAAAGGAAAATTCCAGTGAGCCAACAGATAGCAGTGATTCCGTTAGTGAAATTTGTGCTACACAATAACTCTTCTCATGTCATCTTTCTTCTCCCTCACATCAACAATGATTCTATTGTAAGGAAAAGTGCACTTTAACTTTTTTATGTTATATTTTGCTTTAGAAATGGTATGCGAATATTTTTGTGTTGTGGACGAATCATCCACGTTTCAATTGTTTCTTATGGGAAAACTTGGTTTGATATACGAGCGCTTTGGATTACAAGCATGTTGCCGGAACAAATTATGCTTGCTATCCAAGGTTCCACTGTATAAGGAAAGATCTTCATTGGGGTAATCACATAAATGGGATTGTAAATAAAGGATACAGATCTCTGCACATGTTTATGAGGGTATTTAGGGGTTGTAGCAAGGATGTAAAGGAGAGGGCTTATAAGTCTCTGGTAAGACCCCAACTAGAGTATGATTCCATTGTATGGGACCCTCAGCAGCATTACTTGATTCAAGAACAGGAAAAAATCCGAAGAAAAGTAGCTCGATTTGTTCTGGGTGATTTCCGACAAAAGAGTAGCGCTACAAAAATGTTGCTAAGTTTGGGCTGGGAAGAACTGGGAGAAAGGAGACGAGCTGCTCGACTGAGTGGTATGTCAAAAACATATCAGATGTAAGGCTTTTCAGGCGTTTGCTCTATTAACCCCTTTGGTGGGCGAAGCGGCGAGATCCGCGGCTACAAATCGCTTGTTCGGTGGGGAACGCGGATATATCCGCCGATTCGAATTATATTTTTTTTCTCAGTTGCCTGCCTGCAGAGGTTTATTTCCTTTTTAGCAGCGTATTCTGGATGAGTCTGCCCTCTGATGTGAATTTTTTCAATTATGTTATCCCAATACAAATGTGTCATCCACGAGTTGCAACATAAAGAACACAGCTGAGTCCGGGCAAGAACGACCTAAGGCGCTGAAGCTTTAGCTCATCGCCTAATTGTCCCTTGGATGTAATAATATTGCTGTAGAAGGGATTTCTAGAGATTATGACACGGCACAGACTTCTCTGATGACATTTTAGAACTGTGACCTGATTTATTATCCCCAGTCTTGAGTTCATCCTTCACAACTGGAGTGTGTGTTTATCGTGAGTTACACAGCATTTTATTATCGTACGCATACGTAATACAGTCCTGTTTCATGATTTCCGTCCAAACTGCTGAGACCAGGGTTCTATTCGATCCTTTTTCTTACATTTTTCCGCTAAAATATCTATAACTAATTACGGCCTCCCACTGTTAGAGGAAGACGATTTACGTGTCATGATAAACAAAATGTTGGAATTTAGTGGGGAGAATTGTGATATTATGAAGTAAGTTCTGCCGAAGGGGAATTCGAAAGTGACAGGAATTTATCTAGAAAAAGTACTGCAAGCTCAAATATACAGGATTTGGGCATAGCTGATGCGAATGTTCAGGAGTCGCAAAAGAGATAACACGTGTTCGATTCCAGTTCAAGTAGCGATCATGACAGTGACAGTTGTGACGATAATACTGATTACAATCCAACCATTGCAAGTTCTTCGTCAACTTATACTGAAAATGGACAAAGAAATTCTCGCTTTGATCCAAATTTCCATCGTGATGTAAAAAGAGTGTTTTTAGGGAAAACAAAACTGAGCGAAATATTGTAATTCCTTTCTTATGATGAGATATGCCAGAACATAGCTGAACAGACAAAAGATGCCGAGCAGGAAATCGCACATAAATCCCAGTTTAGTAAGACAAAGGGAAGGAATCGAGATCAAGACCGTGTCCGGACAAATAAGGACGAAATAAAGCTTCTCATGGCCATAGTGTTGCCGCAGGGGATTGTAGAGAAACCTTAATTAGGACACTATTTCTCTCAATCTCTTGTTCACTACGCCTACTTTCTATGAACTGATGACACAGAAGAGACTTTTTTCTTGTCAGATTGAGTGGCCTGGCCAGCCTCCTGACCCCAACTTGGCAGGTTCGATTCTGGCTCAGATCGGTGGTATTTGAAGGCGCTCAAATACGTCGGCCTCTTGTCAGTAGATTTCCAGGCATGCAAAAGAACTCTTGCAGGACTAAATTCCGGCACCTCAGTGTCTCCGAAAACCGTAAAAGTAGTTAGTGGGACGTGAAGCCAATAACATTATTATTATTATTATTATTATTATTATTATTATTATTATTATTATTATTATTATTATTATTATTATTAGATTTTCCTCCACAGCTTTTTACATATCTCTGACAATGAGGTGAATAATGCACAACTTCCTCCCAAAGTATACGAGATAAATCCAGTATTTGACCACCTGTTAGCAACATTTTCGGAAGCTTATATCCCTGGTGGCAAAATGTCAATTGATGACAACCTCTTTCTATGGAAAGGGTGGCTAGGGTGGAAAGTTTACATAACAAGAAAACGATCGCGTTTCGGAATGGAATTATATAAATTATGCGAAGGCGAGACAGGTTATATAACATGACCTGCTTCCGTTTGTATTATAATGAACTGTTGTAAAAGACATAACACTGTGAAGACTGTAAATACTGTAAATATTACCTGTATTGTAGTGTAATATAGTCCGTTTATGTCACTTATGAATTGTAGAGAGGCGATATAAACTTGATCCCTCGAAAGCGCTAACCAACATAAAAGAAAATTTTGTGAGTATTATAATTTATTTTAAGTACATGTAAACTTTGTAAATCTACAATTTACATATAAAGAAACATTTATTTACAGGCAGAGATTGTTAGTAAACTGCCTAAAATATTCAGATGAAAGTTACTGTATAAACAAAAACCAGAGTTTTGCTGTTAGGAAGAAGCAATCTCGATTTCACAGTGTGAAAGCACTTAAGTACGTTTTTGCACAAAGTATTGAAAAATTAAAATAATCGAAATTTTCAACAACGAAATACATTATATTCAAGTAAATGTTTCCCTTTTGGCCCTTCAATAGTTCATTTTGGTCTAAGATTTTTTAATCAAGTAATTAAATATTTTCTTCAATCAGGGAAATCGCTCCCCACCTGGGAGTGAGCTAGTGTGAACCGAGCTCTCCACTTAAGGGGTTAACCAGCGTTTCGTCTTAGGTGGAAATGGGGTGGAATGACATTAGTAGACGAATAGGTTTGAGTGGTGGAAGGGGAGTTAGGGATTGGAATAACTTACCAAGAGAGATGTTCAATAAATTTCCAATGTCATTGAAATCATTTAAGAAAAGGCTAGAAAAACAACAGATAGGGAATCTGCCACTTGGGCGACTGCCCTAAATGCAGATCAGGATTGATTGATTGATTGATTGATTGATTGATTGATTGATTGATTGATTGATTGATTGATTGATTGATTGATTGATTGATTGATTGATTCTATTAAAACATAATATGATGGAGGAAATGCAGAAACTTTTACTATATCTGGGGCAGAGATCAGTAAAAAATAGATGCAAGACCCCCCGTTATCTCAGGCATTGATGACCAAGTGAGGAATAAACAGCTTCCAGACCACCTAGCAGGGAAAATTACATACAGATCCTCAATGAACTTGAGATGGAAGAGACCAGACACCAGCTGGGTGACTCCCAAGGAAATGAAAATATTCACAAGCTTGCCAGATCTGGAATCAGTGAAGGGGAGGATGTCTATGGCGAGATCCCATGTAGCAAAGGAGACTGTTTGGAGGTAGTCAGACGTAGCCATACCCATAGACCAGATATCAGTGGGATTGAAACAAGCACAAGATACCAGTCTCAATGGTTATATGTAAGCAGCCTCCATTCCGTGACAAGCGAATGACCTCATAATGTACCTTCAAGACAATGTGATTGTCAGTGAAATCTAATGCAGAAAATGTCACAAACACTCAGCCCCCAAACCACAGGAATTAACTAATGAAAGTTAAAATCCCCATCCTCACAATTGCACTGGTTGCCCGTATGGCATCAATTTGCATTATCTGTAGCCATCCCTCTTCAGATTTGACTCAGTTAATTTATAACTGCTAGGTTCTTCAGTCTGCCAAAACTAATTTTGAATAAATACATCTATAAACTACCTGAAAAAAAAAAGTGTGGTATTTTTTAAATACATATATTTTTTATATTCTATTTGTTTGGGGCGTCGACCAATAGAGATCTTCTGCCCCTATTTGCACCATATGATATGAACTTGCGTGTAATTGGAATTGCGGAAGTGTAGAGTGTTGATTGTGAGGAAAGGAACGTTAAGGACGACACAAACACCCAGTCCCCAGGTCAAGGATATTAATCATTTACAATTAAGAACCCCTGACCTGGCCGGGAATGAAACCCGAGGCCGCTAGGTGACAGGCGTACGCGTTGTCCCATACACTGTGGGGCCGGACAACAGAATTAGGCCTATATACTATATGGTGTCAACTCAAAAGACGTTTACCAGGCCTCTCCGGAGGCCAGACGCATTATTATTCAACTTCTGAGAGAATCCTTGGCGCCAAGATAGAGTTCCAGACTGCTGGACAAAGTCCACAGTAAAAATGCTGTATAAGGGCAAAAGGCAACACAGTAAACCCCAATTCATTCATAGGATTGCATTAGAATACACTCTCCTGAATTCCTTGGCTAATGCTAATATCCAAGCATCTTGCAAATTTTGTAGAAGATAATCTACCGGACTCTCAGTTTGGTTTCAGGAGAGGAAGATGAACTACTCAAGAGTCCAGTATCTTCAACAGGAGATAGGGGAGGCCTTAGCATGAACTAGAGAGAAGCTGCACACCATCTTTATCGATTACACAAAAGCTTTTGACATGATCAACAGAACTATTCTGTTAGAGAAATGGCAGTTGATTACTAGACCGAGTTTCTACCTACTCCACTCACCACTAACCTGCTTACTAACAACTGGGTAGAGATTAGTGATGGTATTGCCAAGTCGTACTCAATAATGCAAACAATAGGGGTTCTGCAAGGTGACCCTCTCAGCCCACTGCTGTTCATTATTGCCACAGCAGACATCACCAAAATAGTAGATTAAGAAAATGTAAAGTTGTTCATGTATGCTGATGTCATGGCCCAGACGTCAGTCTCGGAGACAAATCTACAAACCACTTTTAACAAAGTGATAAAATGGGTGGATAGAAGTATTCTGAATCTAAATAAAGATAAGACTGTTTCTATGACCTTCTGCAGGGGTTGCAAGCTGTGATTGAAGTCAGTGACAAATATTAGATACTTTGGAGTTGTTTTAGACACTAGGAAACCTGTTCTCACTACATGTAAAAGAAAGGCTAAATGCTGCCACAAGGGTAATTAACTAACTAATGAATTAATTCATTTTGTGTGGCCATTGCTAGCCAGGTGCAGACCCTCCAACAAGTGTGGGTGGCCTCTGCCATGTATAGGAAACTGCATGTTATTGTGGTGGAGGACAGTATTCCTTGGCCACACACTTCGACATAACACATTCCTCATGACTCTGCTGGAAGGAAAAGTCCTGGGTAAGAAGGGAAGAGGAAGGCCAAGGGAGAAGTATCTGGATTTCATGATGGACAGGCTGAATATGAAAAAATGTGTTGACCTGAAACATTCAGCAGACGAGAGACAAATGTGGTTGTAGCGACAATGAATGAATGAATGAATGAATGAATGAATGACAATATTACGTGTAGTGTATGTGTTGTAGGGATGTTGAGGACAGCACAAATATCAACCAGGAGAATCAGCCATTTTAGGTAAAAATCTCCAACCTGGCCAGGATCGAATCTGAGACTCCTTGGACCAAAGACCAGCACACTAATCATTTAGCCATGAAGACGGACACAAGAACAATGAGTGATATTGAATGATATTAACTCTTAGAGTGCCAGGGAGCACGATCGCGCTCCTCTGTAGCCTAGCGAAAAGTGCCAGGAGCGCGATCGCACTCCGTGTTGCAGCTGTCCATGTAAGTCCTAATAGTTTGCACATATCTGACAGATGGCAGCCCCAGTCAGTATCACTCTGTAGTAGATACTACATACTTTCTAGATCTACCACCAGAATCTCTGTGCGACATGTTGTGTTGATGTTATGATTTTTTCTATTTCAGCTGTTTGGCGCATACCTGTAGACCATGTGTTCGTAATAATGGCGACTAATTCTTGTGTTGTGTTTGAAATTGATGACGATTTGGTAAAGTATTTTGATTAATTGAGTGATGATTCTGATTATATCGCGTCAGGCGATGATTCAGATGATACTGAGAGTAATAATAATGCCGGTAACATGTCAAACAATGACGATAGTTGTTATGTTATCCGACTTACTCGTGTGACAGTGATGTATGAAATTTCCGATAAAGACAGTAATGATAGTGACGGAAATAATGATGGAATTGACGGTGACAGTAATGATGATGATGACCAGATTCCCGATTTCGGTAAAATTAGTCCGCTCATGACATGCAATTTTAGCCCTCTCCTGCATTCCTTGAGACACCCGGCCCTAAATGTGCACCTCCTCCTGATGCTAGACTAAGTCAGTATTTTAATCCATTTTTACAAGAACTATTATTCTTAAAACACTGATATTTTACAAACTAGTAAACAATGCATCAGTGTGCACACGAATACCAAATTTAGGTGAGTATGATCAAAATACTAGGATGTACCGAGATCCAAATTTGAATTTAAAATTTTTTCAAATTTGCATGAACAAATTTAATTTTTTGCTCAGAAGTATGAATTATTTTCCTGATGTTAATATAATGAGTGAAGAGAGGGATCACTTAGCTACAAGAAAATGTAAACAACAATGAGATATCTTGAAAAGTGAGGATGGGATGTGCTTTTATCTTTGGTGCTGCATAATAGGCATTTTCTCTCTGGCATTCTTAGCAACCACGGCAGTAAGGGAGCCGGCACTAAGAGGGTAAAACACCTAAGCGATCTGTCACTGATGACAGCCATAGAGTTATTTCATTTGAAAAATCAGCCCCGTAATGTTGTACAGGTTGGAAAGGAAGGGAGAAATAAGTAAGATAGAAAAACTGAAAGCGTCTTACCTAAAAAGAGTGCTTTGTCTATCAAAGTACATCCTCGCACACCTAGTACACAAATTGACAAGAGAGATGTTCTACATGGAAGAGCTGCACCTGAATCTGCTTCTGCCATCCACCCCAGCTTAAAAGGAACTGCTGAAAGAACATCAGCAAAAGAGAGCCAGCATATGAGAGGAATTCTACCTGATCAATGCTATGTCCAACCAAGTGGTCGCAGGAGGTTATGAGCTGAGTCACATAATGTCCAGGCTTTCTGTGCACGGTTTTCATAATGGACTCTGTCACACTAAGTGCTTCCATGAACCTGGTCCTAGCTGCAGGTGCAAGAGATGTGGCAAACTCTGTGATTGATACTATGTGCTAAGATGCCGTTTGAGAATGGAATTACTAAAGAAATTCCGTACTGATGATAGATTGTAAGAAATTCTTTTCCCTGCATATTGTGTGCAATTACACATTCATTCATTCATTAATGCATTCAAATAAGACAGAGTTTGAGGGATGTTCCACCATTCAACACATTGTAAAATACATTAAAATTATAAGAAGACCGGTTTCGACTCCCTTAGAGTCACCATCAGTTCCTGTTGAAAATTAATTCAGGGGGAATCTGATAACAATCATCATAATAAGAAAATTTAAAGGTGATAGCCTGAAAATCATCAGTGGGTTGTAAGACATTACTTTGAAATGCAACGCATACATGGCAAGCAGCACTTGGAACTTAATATGTTCCTAGTTCCTAGAACTAGCCGTAGGTAGTTCTAAGTTCCAAGTGCTGCTTGCCATGTATGCGTTGCATTTCAGAGTAATGTCTTGCAACCCATTGATGTTTTTCCAGGCTATCACCTTTAAATTTTCTTATTATGATGATTATTATCAGATTCCCCCTGAATTAATTTTCAACAGGAACTGATGACGATTCCAAGGGAGTCGAAACCGGTCTTCTTGTAATTTTAATGTATTTTACAATATGTTGAATGGTGGAACATCTTTCAAACTCTGTCTTATTAGTTAAACGTCAACACGGAAATGAAGATACTAACCTACGATTCATTCATTCATTCATTCATTCATTCTGATCTTCCACAATCCAGTCTTTATGAAGTTGAGTTTTTATGACTTTTATTACAGGATCACTTTCCTCTCTCTCTCTCTCTCTCTCTCTCTCTCTCTTGTTTGGATTGATTTGGATGCTACTTATAAAATCTACCTTAAAAGCTATATATCGTACCTAGTATCCCCAAATAGTTTATATTCAATTTATCTCATTTTGTGAATAACCTTTTCTTTCTGCATAGCCCACATTTCTGATCTATTAACAATGCTTCTAAACCAGTACATAAAAATATCATTCCAAGAGACATACTAAAATAATTATTTACAAAAAAATACTTTCGTTTGATGATACAATTGCTGTTGCAATAATTTTTAACTTCAGAAATGTCACAGTGTTACGATACTATTCACTCTATCTTGATGTGAAATTAGAAATGCAGCAGATGTATACTGAAATTTTTTGAGTTCTGAAAATGTATAATTGTTATATAGGTCAATGTTAGAATAATGATAGAGTTTCTTTTTCTTTCCTCATTCTATTATAGGTTATAAGTATGGAGCACACTGAAGAAATGGTTATCAATAATAATCATATTTAAAAGAATACAAGATTCTGCAATTTACACAGGAAGACCATAAATTTTTTATGTTCAATACCTAAAAAATATGTAAATTATTTGTAAATGGGCAGATTTCTTCTTTTTTTTAATTTATAAAATAAATTATTGTATGTCTTTTGGCAGTCTCATTTATTCATTCTACAATAAATTAGCCCATATTTTTATATCCACATGAGCAATAACAATATCATCTCCATCAATGGCTCAATGATTTTTCCCTGAATTCCTCTGCAAAGGAAGAGGAAATTGTCCTATTTCTTCTTACAAAGGTGTTTTTTTTTTTTTACAAGTTGTTTTACTTCGCACCGACACAGATAGGTCTTACGATGACGATGTGATCGGAAAGGGCTAAGAGTGGGAAGGAAGTGACCGTGGCCTTAATTAAGGTGTAGTGTGAAAATGGGAAAACATGGAAAACCGTCTTCAGGGCTGCCAACAGTGGGGTTGGAACCCACTATCCCCTGATTGTAAGCTGATAGCTACGAAACCCAAACCATGCACCTACTTGCACAGTTTCCTCTCAAGAATGCTGTTACACATTTTCTTTCTGTTAGTGATAATAGGATACAAACTTGTTATGGATTTGAAATTTTGCATGTTCACATGAGGTATAACATGTTATTGTCAGTTGAACTCAGTCGTACTTATTGTAATCCTTGTTGTTGGCCTATATGTAACGCTGGCTACTTACATAAATTAAGAAAAATACCTCAAGTCATCTGTTTGGAAACAAAACTGAAGAATTGTTTTCTAGGTTATTCAAGTCTATGTTGCAAGTCTATGATAGATGGCAGTTCTTTTGATGGATAATAAAATACTCCTCATTCAGCAATATGTAAATAGTTAATTTTTGTTTAAGAGAACTGCCTTGCAGGTCTCAAATATAATTCATTGGTCCAGAATTCATGAGCAAGTAAGGTCAAATGACATGTGTTCTGATGACATAACCCAATGAAAGATTAGCTCTGGGTGATGAAAATGTTGTTAGTTATCTACTTCATCTTTTCTTGCAGTGTTTGACCGCGATATAATGTATGAACTCGGTGAGCTGGGTGTGCTGGGTTCTACATTAAATGGTTACGGATGTGCTGGTGTATCGTCAGTTTCTTACGGTCTACTTGCCAGGGAGATAGAACGTGTCGACAGTGGATACCGCTCTGCCATGAGTGTGCAGTCAGCTTTGGTCATGTATCCAATACATGCATATGGCAGTGAAATGCAGAAAAATAAGTATCTTCCAAAGTTAGGTGAGTAAAACCGTTATTTGTTTTCATAGTTCTCTGTTTCCTATAATTTCCTATGAATTTATGGTGCTTTTATTAATGGTCTATACTACACCCCTTCTTCTTCTAAACAGGAAAATATAAATACATTATTCTGATTGTTTATTGTCACAGTTGTTTTAATGAATTATTTCTAAAAATTCACAAAATTCACGATATTCTGATCACTGAATTCAATCAGGAAAATTTGAACAATTTAGATTTTTTCCAAAGATATATTATTTTTCAATTATAATATATTAGATTTTTAACAATATTGCTTGGTGTATTTGTCCTAGAACTAAATTGAACATCTTGACTACTCTTATTCAGAATGATGGTGATATTGGCTATAAAAATGCTATGAAAGCAATTTTGACTGAAAATAGAGGTATGTAGTAGAGTGTCCTTTGCATCTGCTCCTAAGGAGAATATTGAATAAACAACAAGAATACATATCTCTCCTTAATGGCCTCACTGTTCTCTGCACTGTGGTGACTGGAATGGAATCAAAAGTATTATCTCCATTAGTATCTCTGCTTTACTACTTTATCTTTGTTTTGCAGGGTTCATATTTCAAGTGTGTTCCTCCTCCTTCACAAGGGAAAACAAGTCCATTCTTTTAAATGATAAAGTAACAAATGTGGCATAAAATTACTGGTTACATGATATAAAAACGGAGTGGATTCCTGTGCACTAAGAAAAGCAAAATATGCTCTTTGAAAAATTTCAACACACTTACAATCACCTGTACATTAAATAATTAACTTAATTCATGTAACAATTTAAATTCTTTAAGCTTTTTTGATTTGGCCTAAACAAGTTCAAAACTGTACATCTATTCAAAACAACAACATTTTTTTGTTGTACACAAGAATATTGAGTTTATTGTTATTGTAACTTTATCCATTTATATTGGAGTTGCAGTAAATTATTAAATATTTTTCCAAAGTTTCGGCATCAAAGATTTTCTATTATCTACAAGAATGTTCTTAAGGAAAGCTTCTATTTACATCGCAGGATGTTGCAGAACAATACTCAGACACTGAAATTTCTGATGACTAATCACCTGATACCTGTTGCCCACCCTCTGCTTTAAGAATAACATAAACTCATAAACTTCAAAAGTAATGTTAGTGCTGAATTTGTAGCCTCTACATTCTTAATTTCATCTAATTCTGTCTTTCCCATGTCAGGTACTGAGCGCTTGGCAAATGAATCATACAGCTCTAATGCAGTGTACAAGATGTAGATGATGGCATTTTCTGGAAATGAGTTGATGTAAGATATCTTTCCTGGCATCCTCATCTTCCTACCCTTTTGCCATTAGAGATTCTGAAGTTGGACATCAACTAGTGCTCAGGTCTAGGGAAGCACTTAGGCTTAATATTAGAAAACCACTCCTTTTTCATGTTCTCTTCTTTCACCTATCTTCCCCCCTTCCTTACCTCACAACTGCAATTTGTCAACAATGATCACCATGATTCTTATTCTATCCTCCAATGACAAAGGCTGCAGCCAAAGATTTTGCACCCATGTATTTCTTATATGTGTACTCTCTCTATGCATGCTGACATGTAAGTTGCTGCTGCTTTCCATTTGTTTCCTATATTATATGTTTTTTTCTTACCTAAGCATATATAAAAGGTGACAATTCTTTGAGTGTGAATGATGGAAATGCCATTATCTCATCTGCAAAATGTTTGTGGCAAAATAAATATTTTTATATATGAATATTTTCCCAAGAATTACCTACATATTTGGAAATATTCAAAGTAAAACTAAAATCTTGGAGATACTATGAAAATGAAGTTATTTAACTTCAAAACTTATTATTTTAAATCATCCCCCTAAACTGGGACATATCCTATTTTGTGGGCCCTATGTGCTCATCAGTTATGTAGTTATGCCACTGGTTTTTGCTTTGTTCTCTGATGGCTCATAAATACAGTGTGTTCCAGCTATAGTTTGTGTCAATTGGGAAGCATTTTCACCTTTAGAGGCTACTCAGAATTGTCCAACCAAGTGGCTGCTGTGTTGTTGCATTATCCCACCCATTCAATGCACGGAAATTTCACTGCATTGAGAATCATTTGCATCAGGCCAAAATATTTTTACTTAATAAAAATGTCTGCAGTAGAAACAGCTTCCCATTTGACACAGACTATAACTTATAGCTACTTATATTTACTGAATAGACTTTTTCCTTTATCTCTCCCCTTTATTTTTTCTTTTCTTTTTGCCTGTAGCCCGTGGGGAACTTGTGGGGTGTTTTGGTTTAACAGAACCTAACCATGGTAGCGATCCTTCTGGTATGGAAACAAAAGCTAAATACTCGCCACAGACAAAGTCATACTTTCTCACTGGGAACAAGACTTGGTGAGTAGCCTATTCTTACTTCACAATCTTCTAGATATATTCTGTTTGTTAACTTTAAGTTCAGATCCACACATCTTATGTATAATTAAAAACACAGCACACATGTGTACACTGCCAGAGAAAAAACATGCAGCATCCTCAAGGACTGTGTTCAGTGGCACCAGGGTATAATATGTGCATACTGAGGGGCTGTTGTGATAGTGATTCATTTGTCATGGACATCAGAGATTAGATGGCACTCAGGAGACCTGTCTGTGCCCGCTCAGTTTTTGACTCTACAGGCAGTAACTGTGCTGATGTTAGAGGTGAACAGTGTTTGTAACATTCAGTCTAGGGTACAACCATGTCCCGCCAATGAGTACCGTACGTGTTCCTATTGAACAACTGCAGCCATTTCAACGGAGTCATATTTTGGGCCTGTGGGAAGCTGGATGGACGTATCGACGGATTGCTGCAGATGTTGGGCACAATGTAACGGTGATGTGTCGCTGCTTTCAGTAGTGGTCTGTGGATCATTCCCACACCTGTAGACCAGGCTGCAGACATCCGTGTAGTACAGATGCACATCGAGATAAACGTATTGTGTGAGCTGCAGTGGCCTACCAGACATCATCCAGGAACAAAATGCTGTTTCACCAAGGACCATTGGGAACCGTCTGCTTGCAGCAGGATTACGATCCATGTGTGCCTCTGACCAGGCTACCACTGCCACCAAGACACTGCCAAGCATGGCTACTCTGGTGTCGTGAAAGAGTTGACTGGTGAGGGAAATGGCGTTATGTTGTCTTCAGTGACAAGAGCAAGTTCTGTCTGTATGCAAGTGATGGACATACATGTGTATGGCGTGGAGCTGGTTAGCGGCCTATTCCAGAATGCATTCACCTACTACACCCAGGTCCCACCCCAGGTTTCATGGTGTGGGCGGCCATCAGTTACAACTCGCGGTTACAGTTGGGGTTTCTGCAGGGTAACGTAACCAGTGCCCACTACATTGCACAGGTTGTTGATCCTGTGCTACTGACATTTCTTCGACAGGAAGGTGATGCGTTTCTTCAACAGGACAATGCACATCCACATACAGCTGCTGCGACGCAACATGTTCTACAACAACTGCCGTGGTCAGCAAGATCACGGGATCTCTCACCAATTGAACACGTATGGGACATGATGAAGCTTACGTATTCTCCTGAGCCTGCAAGAACCATTGCTGAATCGCATGGAAAGGTTTAAGATGCTTGGGACAGTCTATCGCAGGATGTCATTCGGCACTTTTATGATCGTTTGCATGCGCGAATACACACCTGCATTGCCACCAGAGGCGGGTGTACTGTGTCTTGGTGCGACTGTTTGGGCACGCTTTATTGTGACGTGTGTTTCATTTGGTCTGAATTTGTAATCATATACTCCTGCAATGATGAACTACCTGTCACATCGCTTGTGAATAATATGACCTTGTACTTGAGGATGTTGCCTGTTTCTTTTTCCATCAGTGCAGTTGTGTTCTAGTGGGAATTTACAGACCTCCTTGACTGACCATCCCACCAAACTACATTATTCTTCTTCTTCCTCTGCTTTTCCCACACATGTGGGGTCGTGGGTGCAAACTGTGTCTCACATGTGGATTTGGCCCTGTTTTACGGCTGGATGCCTTCCTGATGCCAACCCTGTATTGAGGGATGTATTCACTAATGCATATTTGTGTGATGTTTGGTTGTATAGTATGAATAGAAAAGAGTTGAAACTAACACAAACACCCAGTCTCTGAGCCAGAAGAATTAATCAGTGCGATTAAAATCCTCAACCCGGCCGAGAATTGGACCCAGGACCCTCTGAACCGAAGGCCTCAATGCTGACCATTCGGCCAATGTGTCAGACATCTCACCAAACTACACTAATGTGCAAAATTAAGGATAATGTAGGTTGTTATATTTCCATAGACATGAGGAGCAACAAACTTGTCAGGCTAGTTCAACAGGATATCTGAAAACATTTGTACCAGAATTTTGCCCAAAAGGATGTATGGTGTTAAAACAGACCACATGAAATCTGTCACAACTCATACCATACCATCAAATAATATGATGTGTGGTTACCCCAGTTTGATATAACTGGCTCCTATGTTGAGAACAAGGAGGTCTAACTGTATATATCTGGTGTATGCTTTCCTACTCAAACACGAAATCCACACGAAGCTCATGGATAATTTACACAGGTAACCAACGCCCCGTAATACAATGCCAAAGTGCATCCCAAGCATGTTTGAGAGAGGGAACAGGGTGGCAAATCTTAATAGATGATATTGTTAGACGTTTTTTTGGCTAAGTTCTATTATAAATGTCGTCAGATATGCTATGGAAGTTAACTGATGCATTTTGTTGCTCCTTGTATCTGTGGAAATATATTTAATGGCATCATCAATTAACAGCTCTTCTAGAAAGCCTGATGTACTTTTGGGAAGATGGTGTCTTTTTGTACACCTACCTTGCTAAAGAACTATGGTTTATGTATGTAAGCCCAACATGTGAAGTTCTCTTCACCGTATTGGACTGTTGTTGCCTTATGCAAATGTACTGGGAATTACTGTAAAGACTGAACATGAACTCATTGATAAACACTTTTCAGCCTCACTGTTCCCTGGTCTAAGCTCAGTGTTCTCTGCACCATGCTAATCAGGCAGCTTTGTAGGCAGCAGTCAGTGGGATGTATTTTACAGGCCCCAGTGCTTTACAGTCTTTCTGAATAACAATGAATAACATTACTGTAGTATATAAAAAGCCTGGAGTAGTTTGTCCCTCTGGGTACTGTCGGGTACTTAGAAAGGTCATGTGCTGTAGCTTGACTATACCAACCTGATAACAAGGTCCATATAATGATCTTGTAACATTGTAATTCCTGGACATCCAGTATTTAATAATCAAATGACTTTTCCAGCTTTTTGGATCTCTTGCTAGATGCTCAAAATGAAACCTTGTTGGATGTTCATATTATGGAACACTCATCTAATATTGGTCTGCCTAGATTTTCCCAATGATCATTCCTTCTATAACATGTTTGATACGAGTGCTCTGAGCCATAGGGCTCCACTGCAACTGGTTTAATATCATGGCCTGATCTGGCAAAGATGAACTATCTACTCGTTATTACTGACTGTGCTTAAAGTGCTCTATTGCAGCCTATAGAGGCAGCACTTGCACCTGCATGTTGGATATATGACTACTATTGAACACAGATATACCAACAGAGGGTAAAGAATAATATATTGAGGCATATTACATAGTATAATGTTCATTGCATTTTACCTACCCATTAAAAACACTTAGCTAAGACCTGGTCAGTGATAAACTACAGAAGAAAAGCAAAGAAATAAATGAAGACTTACAAACAGAAATCATCATCATCAATGTCCCACTCCAGTCGCCCGGGTGTGGTTACAGAAAGAAATAAAGGTAGAAATATACAAAGATAAAATGCCAAAAAGTAGACTGAGATGGTTTGAACAATTAAACAGATGAATGACCAAAACAAACTGGAAAGAGGGCCAAGCAAGACTGAGATTGTGAGGATAGACTTGATTATTGCATCCACTTACCATTCAAATATGCTCATAGAACATGTAATTTACCATTTAATAGCTCAAATACTATGAAACATTTACAGAAATATTCTTAATGAATCATTTCATTGTTATTTTTGGGGCATTGTTGTATAAAAAGGGCTATAAAATCACCTAGCAGTTCTTGGTAGTGTGGTGCACCATTAAAGTATTCTGGCATGTGAAGAGTTACTTCATTCAATTCATTCAATTCATTCAGTTGTAGATACATTAACAAACAAAGACACACATGAGATGCTGTCAGTTGGTACAGAATTATTTTATTGACATCTATTTACAAATTAACACGCACATAACCTTACTCACAGTATCACAAACAAAGCACTTCACTCCGAGAACATCAACAAAGCCGCCATTTTGACAAATGACTTGCATATGGCTAACACCACTCAAGTAGATTTGGTGATTGACTACGGGATCAACATTTACCAGTTCCCATTTACAATTGAATTAGTAATGATTAGCAGTGTTAGAACTGTGAATATTAATACATAAAAGAGTCAAGATGCAAGAATTTAGTACCTAGTTATTTTCAAATTTACTCATAATTTCATCCCAGTTTTTAGTGTCAATTTGTATATATTTGTTTCATTTGTTTTATGTCAATTGTGTGCATGTATATTTGTTTAGTTATTAGATGTTTTACATTAAGGCTGAAGATGGCCAGCCCTGGCCGAAACTAGTCCCTAGGTAATGTAATTTAGAATATTACATATTATAATATTGAAAGGTGGACCATTGCAACATTAATTTAATAATATATTGTGATTACAATTCAATACGGATCAGAACCATGAAGTTTATATCCTATGACAGACAAGGGTGTCAATGAAGCTAAATGAAATCATGTTCCTGGATCGGGTGCATGCACATTATTCCGTGAAGCTCTTAGAAAGGCCAAAAATCACAGCAAATGACATGAATCCTTCAAGCAAACATGCACAGGAGTCAAACAGCTAACGACCTTCTCACACAGCTGATTTATGAGATGGAAGCAGACATCGTTATTACTAGTGAACCATATGAAAAGAGGGACCATCCAGGGTGGTTTGTGGATAATCTTGGAACAGCTGCAATTTGGATACCAGATCTAGGAAAATTTTCAGTAACAGTGCATGGATGTGAAGATGGTTTTGTTTGGGTACAGATTGGGGGAATCACTATTGTAAGCTATTATTTTACGCCAAATGAATCTGTTCCCAATTTTCAGATGAAACTTGTTGGCCTTGAGGATGCATTACGTGGCATGGAAAACAGACTAGCGGTCGCTGGTAATTTTAATGCTCAAGCGTTGGAATGGGGCATGCCACAAACAGACTCCAGAGGATGACATATAATGGAGATGGCAACCAGAATGGGTTTGGTCGTCAACAATATAAGAAATGTGCCAACATTTTGATGGCCATGATTAGGGAACAATACCGGATGTAACCTTCTCGTCGGAGGATATTGCGCCTAAGATTACTGAAAGGCAAGTGATTGAGAATTATATGGGGAATGATCACCAATATATCATCTTTCAATTGCTCAGAAAGCTCCTCAAGTAAGAAACATCTTGCGCAGGCCAGCACGGTGGAACATAGCTGCTATCGACAAGGAAAAGTTTCTTGCTGTAATACAGAATGGAATGGGGAACATAACAGAAAAATGTTCTGACTGTGGAGGGAAAGAAGCAGCTGGTGTATGTGTTGAACTCACCATGCAGCTAATCCAGCAAGCATGCAATATCTCAATGTCCCAAAAGAGACCATGAACTAGCAAGCGCTCAGCATATTGGTGGACCGAAGAGATTGCTGAAATGAGAAGGAATTGTCTGTGACTTCGACACAGGGCTCAGAGGGTGAGAGGCAGTCCAGAGAATACCCCAGTCTCGGCTGAGTACAAGTCAGCGAAGAAGGAACTCCGCAACGCAATTAGAAAGAGTAAAGCCGATAAATGGTGAGCATTGGCTAAGGAAGTAGAAGATAATCCATGGGGTCTAGGTTACAAGATTGTAATGAAAAAACTCGGGACATTTTCAACCCCAAGCATGGATCCGCAAACCATTAAAGAAATTGTGGATACACTATTCCCCGACAATCCAAAGAGGATTGACTGTGACGATGAAAATGAACTGGATGATATACCCCTCTTCACAGTAGAAGAGCTGAATAGAGCTATTTGCTCTCTTAGAAACAAGAATACTCCAGGACCAGATGGTATACCTGCAGAAGTGCTAAAGATAATATCAGAACTCTGTCCAGAACTGTTGCTAAATATGTACAATCACTGCCTGCAAGCGGGTGTTGTTAGTCTCTGATGGAAAATGGCCCGATGGAAGCTCTTGAAGAAACTTTCAAGCTACCACATTATCTTATGCGCATAATGAGAGACTACTTCAAGGATTGCACTCTGCTGTATGATATGGAAGACGGATAAAGGACAAAACGACTGATGGCTGGTGCAGCACAGGGATCAATCCTTGGCTTAGATCTTTGGAACATCATGTATGATGGCTTGTTACATTTGGAGATGTCAGAGGATGCGATGCTTGTGGGCTACGCTGATGATGTGGCCGCCTTGATAGTGGCTCATAATGTTGAGACAGCTCAAATCAAACTGAACCAGGTGATGCGGCACATAAAAGAATGGATGATGAGTCACAGGCTAACACTAGCAGAACACAAAACGGAGATAGTTCTTCTGACGAGGAAAAGGATCGAGACTCTTGTGCCAATGGTTGTTGGAGAGTTAGTGATTGAAACATCTACGGGCACAGAATATCTAGGAGTGACACTTGACTCCAAGCTCACATTTTGGAATCATATTCAGAGAGCGACAGGTAAGGCATTAAAATACATGACTGCACTTAGCAGACTGATGGGAAATATTAAAGGCCTGAAATCTAGTAAATGACACCTTCTCATGTCGACAGTTCAGTCAGTGTTCCTGTATAGCTCTGAAATCTGGGCTGAATCCTTGAGATTTACTTGGTATCGGAGAAGGATGGCTGCCATACAACGGAGAGCAGCTTTACGTATTGCATGTGCATACCGCACAGTTTCCGAACCTGCAATACTCACGGTGGCAGCAATAGCCCCAATAGACCTACTTGCATTGGAGCGACAAGAAATCTGGCGTACCCAAGGAGAGCTGGGAAAGAAATACGCAAAAAGCGTGCCTTCAGTCAACGGATGAGGCGATGGCAGCTCAGATGAGAAAGTGACCCTCGGGGTAAATGGACTAAGCAACTGATAAAACGCTTGGATATCTGGGTTGAAAGGGTTCATGGTGAAGTCAACTATTACCTCACACAGCTTCTAACAGGACATGGATATTTCAGGAAATTCCTGCATAGCGTGGGCGGAGTGAGTGATGCACCATGCATATACTGTGACGACATCGATGATGTACTTCACACCTTCTTTGTGTGCGGCCATTGGATGATAAAGGGAAGATGTGTGGAAAATGAATTGGGAGAACTGACACCAGATAATATTATTTCTGTGATGCTACGAAACCAGGAATCCTGGGATCGGGTGGCAGTGTATGTGGAAGATGTCCTTCGTCAGAAGAAGGGGTATTTAGAAGCGTACGAACACCCTTAAAGGAGAAATGAAGAAAGAAGAAGTCTGAAAGGCTAAGTAAGCACGACATCGCCCTGAAGTAATGCAAGAGCGGTTCCGGCGTGATGAAACAAATCATAGGAAAAGGGTGTGTGGTTTTTAGTGGGTAAGAATCCCACACACTTGTGGAGTGCGGACCCTTCACAAGTGTCTTTTGAAGATTTTCCACAGTCCCTCATAAAAAAATTATTATTATTATCATTATTATCATCATCATCATCATCATCATCATTATTTGTTCTGAACATATTTCTATGGAATCATCTTTTCTGTTGTTTTCAGGATTACCAACTCTCCTATTGCAGATATCTGTTTGATCTGGGCAAGATGTGATGACGGAAAAGTTCGAGGCTTCATTGTAGAAAGGAAATCAAAAGGCTTAGAAACACCAAAAATTGAAGGAAAATTTTCTCTCCGTGCATCAACTACAGGAATGATTTTCATGGATAATGTGGAAGTACCTGAAGAAAATATGTTACCCGGATGTGAAGGTCTAAAAGTAAGGGGAATTCTTCCTTAATAGAATGTTTGTTGTATATGAACGTCATGCTTTTATACTCTAGGAATTTGTGATTCAGTCTTCTTGATTGTACTTTGTAATGAAACACTGTCTCATGCATAGGTTATTCATGTTTATTAGCCATCAAAGACAGAAAACTGGGAAGGAGGGTAGATACCTACACAAAGGATTAATGTAATAGGAAATGGAATAGTAGGAAAAAAAAAGAAAAAACACAAAGGCAAATTTCTTTTCTTCATACATTGCCACCCGCATAGGCTTGCATCTCTGAAGACCATTGAAGTATTAGTGGGTCGTAAAACCAATAACATACCAATGGTGAGTCTCTCCTCATCAGTCCCAATTCTTCTTGCATTTCTCAGAAAAAATGGTTTCTACTTCCCAGTTTCATCAGAGTGGTGGTCATCCACACTAAGTGAGAATATCATTTTTCAGAGCTCTTCAATGCTGATGAGGAAAGTGTGGGAAAAGGAGAAACCTATACAAACACAGGAAATGAGGGAAACAGATTTTTACATGCAGATGATAGGAGGCAAGGAATATATGAAAAGCGCAGAAGATGGGAAGGCTCCTAAGGTTAATGCTTGTTTACTGGAAAGAGAATAAAAAATGTACAATCAAACATAAGAAACAGTAATAAAGACTGTTGAGTACAGAACCTATCTATGAAGACAACAGTATGTGAAGATGGGAACTTTGTCCTTTTCTTTCATGGATTCATAAACCTACCTACCTACCTACCTACCTACCTACCTACCATATTTAAAATAAACGATAGGGATAATATTGACGGTGCAATTGTTCACCTCTGTAATAAGGTCAATAATGCACGGAAGTATATAATTCGTATCACCAGAAATCCCACATCCTTGCCTACGCGCGACGATGGTGCTGGTCACATAGTCAGCAATGACAATGGCAGCAGATGTACTGTAATTTACCGCCAAGTAGCGGTCTTGCATCTTGCTGTGGGGTCCTGAACAATAATAATAATAATAATAATGTTCTGGACCGTCGTCAAAATGTGCGGAGTGTGTTAGAAACGGGTCCTGGCCCGGTAATGACTACGAATACAGTCCGGCCGTGGGTTCAGTACTGCCAAGTCACCCAATCTCCTTAAGGATTTTATCAATATTAAAAATGCTTATAGGAAAAGATGGCAAAGATTTAGGGACCCAACTGACCGGGTGGAATACCTGGACCTATCCCGGGAAGACGAAATTGATTGCTGGAAAGAAAGGTTGAAAAATGGGAGGAACTTTGCCGTAATCTCACAGAAAACGAGTCAGATCGCGAATTTTGGAGAATTATATATAAAACGTTAAGCATTCAATTATAAATTTCAGTATAATACCGTAGCAAAGCACGGGTATCTTGCTAGTATCTGAATATAATGAAGAGTCTTAAGTTTTAAAGGACATGTTTGCTAAACAGTACTCATGAAGTTATTAGAATTGTATTCTCATTAATCCAGGAATGGAAGCTCTAGATGTCACTATGTAACACAATCGAAAGCGAGTGTTAATTGGTCAAGAACACTGTGCTTTTGCGTTAAATTGTGTGTATCTGATTGCCAGCAGTATGTTGAAGCTCTTACAGATGTCATATTAGCTGGTAAGACAGCAGTGTGGTCAAGCTAGTGAGTGTGTATGCTTCGTTGTAGAAAACAGCATGGTCAGTGGGGTACAGTGAGTCTTTTGTATGGAGAGTATGCAGAGAATGCTTTGAAGGAAAAAGTGTCACACTTGGGGAACATTCTGGACATTTAGAGTCCAGAATTGGTGAATAGAAACATGTTATTCATTGAAATAAAGCATTATCTTTTTCAGTTTTTCCAGCCCCATGACATAGGGATAGCATGCCTGCCTCTTACCTATAGATCCTGGGTTTGATTCCCGGTCAGGTCAGGAATTTTTACCTGGATCTGAGGGTTGGCTTAAGTTCCACTCAGCCTACGTGATTGCATTGAGGAGTTATCTGACAGTGATATACTGGCCCAAGTCTAGAAAGCAAGAATAATGGCTGAGAGGATTCGTTGAGCCGACCATACAACACCTCGTAATCTGCAGGCCTTTGGGCTGGACAGCGATCACTTGGTACTGGTCCACCATGGTGTTTGGTTTCTTTTTCAGTAACTGTTAATTTCATTCTTTACTGTGCTTAAAAAGTTATTGGAGTTATTATTAATAGAGAAATGTACACTCAAGTTTGAGCATTGGAGTTATGTGTACCTCAAAGAAGTTTGCATCAGATATACAATTGTTAGGACCATAGCCGACTACAGTTACAGGCCGGAGTCATGTAAGTTTGGCAATGTTGCAGCAGAGGCCAAGGTGAAAGCGCGGGAGCTATCCGTGTATGTTAATGTATGGTGAACTTCATCTTGTGTTTCGTTTTATTTTTCACGGATTTGTTCGAGTATATATAACAGGGTAAGTGATTGAATAAGCATACGTAGAAGCTATTATTGAAATAAGTGTATGTGAAGGCGCAGCAGGGCTGTGTAGCTTGGCAGTTCAATTCCAGCTCAGCCCGGTGGTATTGAAGGTGCTCAAATACGTCAACCTCGTATCGGTAGATTTATTGGCATGTTAAAGAACTCCTAGGGACAAAATCCCAGCATACCAGCATCTCCCAACAACCGTTAAAGTATTTACTGGGATGTTAAATTAATAACATTGTTATTCGTAAAGGCGCAGACTGAATTTGTATCGTAGCAACTATAGGAAAAAATAAAGTTTTGTTTCCTCGTTTAGGTTTTTTTCAGATGAGGAATTAAAACAAAAATAGATTTGTCACTTTAAACGGAATAATTGAGGAACCTGGGAATGATTCAGTCATGTGCATAAGACATTCCACAGATGAAAGTTTTTCAACAGGGAATACAATTTGTGATGGTAAAGGCAACGTAACTATACTACCACTTAAACCTAATGAGCTTCTTCCTGATGCATGTCCAATTATTTTCCCAAATTTCCAAAGTATTTGTTATTGAAAAATGTTAAAGGATCCTGAAGATAGAAGACTGGAAATGAAAAGTAGGGAAAGCAAGAAGATGGATTATTTGCCAAACCTAAGCCATTTACTCAAAATTCACCAAGATATGAATGTCTCTGTATATGTTATTAGTTATCAGATGTCACTAAAAGAAATGACATGTTTAGCTGGTGGTGAAATATCCAAGTGGTCACAATTAAATGAATATTTATGAAATTATATAGGAGCCACAGTTAGTGTTAGTGTTGAATGTGTACAATGAAATGTATTTAAGATGCTTGTCAAGCTCATAGAGTTGCATGTAATAAACTTCATGGTTGGTCCGTATTGAAAATTGTATATAAATTTGAAACAATTAAGTTTATTGAAGTGGTCAACCTATTGTATTGAATAGGTTGACCACTTCAATAAACTTACTTATAAGCTCGTAGAGTTTCATTAGGTAAGCAATGAAAACACAGACTCCTTGTCCTACCTTATATTTTTAAGGGAACGATTTGCACTTTACACTAAAAGGAAGAAGAGTTACTCAAAAATTTCAGTTTGAAACTGTGAAAGCAAATTATTTACTGTAAGATAAATTTCAAAGTGATAACTTAGAAAGAAGGTTTGGTCAGTACCAATCGATACCTTAGTGGTTGTAACTACAATGTTACTACACTTTAAGTCCTAGTGAGTGAGATGAAAATTAGGATTAAAGGTGTTCTAGGCTTGCAGTGGTGATGGTATGGAAAAGTGCAATTTGGCTGCAGTCAATTAGAAATGTCTGATTCCATCAAGACAATTGATATTAGGCCCAATATGGAAGTAATAAACAAGTTAGACTCGCTTTTATCATATGAAATTTTTGGTGGGTATTTTGAAATGCCAGGGGTAATATATATTTCTGGGTATGCAGTAAGAACAATATCATAAGGAGAAGCTGTGACACGTGTTTAGGTCTCCTGCAGAGTAATTAAGCAGATGACCTCTATTTTGAAAAACTTCAGAGAGTTGGTTTAGTGGTGCCATCAGATTGTGTTGTGTGCATCTGCATAACAGTGACAGGAATATTTATCTTGTTGGTATGTAAAGACTACAAGGAAGACTACCTGGATTGTGAAAATCATAAAGAAATTCTCTTCTCTCTATTCAGACCTGCTTTAGGAAGAGGTGAAACCTCAGCAGTTCTGGTTTGAACTTGTTCGTTGTGGGTGTGACAACAATGGTCTGATAGATTGTTTATTGTCTACATTTTCCAATGTCATGTTAAATAATTATAAAAAGCAGATGACGAACAGGAGTTATGTCAGCATTGGGGATAAAAATATTAAGCGGAAAAAGCTGTCAATGCTCCACAATAAATTGAGCTTGTGAGTACTGTTCTTAAAGTGTTTTGATTTTATTCTTGTAAATTGTGTATTTCTAACTTCAGTGAATGCATTTACTGATGTGTGTGTTTCTTAGTATAATTCACCCATGTAGAGAATATGGGTGAAGTCATTCAAAGTCGGACACGCCTATTCTCTCGGCCTCCACTTGACAGATGGGTACAGCATTGCCAAGTGTACCTTCCGGCTTTAACTGTAGATGGCTCTGGTTAGGACATAAGTCGTGGCAATTTTTTTTTGTTGCACAAATGCATGATCTACCAGTCAAATAGAAAATTCATATGGGAGTGGGAGGTGTTACGTGCTGTGGAATGTATGAATAATCCCGAGTAGATTTACCAGGTTTTGGATGCAAAGTGAGGAAACTGTCACCCATAAAATCCTTGTGCTCAGAGAGTACAGTAACTTTTATAGTAAACCTTCAGAGTATTCTGCTAGATTGTCCACAACATGTTGCCAGTGTGCGAGAAGTTGGATACCTTTCACCTTACTTTGTGTAAGTTTTGCAGTCTCATATAGCACTGGCAGTGTCCTCTTGTGTCCAAAAACGTCTCCAATTCAATGGTCTTTTCACTTTGGGGATGAGGTCAGAATTGCATGGTGACAGGTCTAGTAAGTATGGTGGGTGTTCCAGTACTTCCTACCCCACTTCCCACTTCTGCACAGAGCCTGACTCACTGCTGTAGTCCCATTGCCCTGTGTGAGGTATCTGTCCAGTGCACCACCATCTCGTACAGTGTCCATGTAGGACAAGTGTCATGGTTTCCAGGGCATATGACCATTGTATGGTAGTACTGTGCAGAGGTGAGGAAAAAATAGTTGCCATGACTTATTCCCCAACTCTCGTATTTTGGGTACTCCTGAAGGTTGTCTGGTGAGACAGTAGTCTCGTTAAAGAGAGATATCGGAAGGCAGTGTATCATCACCTGTTAAGTGTTCGTCGAAGTACGACATGTGATCTCAGAACACTCCAGAAGAGTGCGTTGTAACTGGCAGTGGTGTACGCAGAATTTTGTTGGTTGGGGCGTTGTTAATAAAATCGTTTACAGGTGACATTGTCAGCATTTTAAATTTTGTGTATTATTCATTTGGAAGAGCCTCCGTGGCTCAGACAGCAGCACGTTGTCCTCTTACCGCTGGATACCGTGGTTCAAATCCCGGTCACTCGATGTGAGATTTGTGCTGGACAAAGCGGAGGCGGGACAGGTTTTTCTCCAGGTACTTCAGTTTTCCCTGTCATCTTTCATTCCAGCAACACTCTCCATTCTCATTTCATAGCATCTATCAGTCATTACTAAATCACTTTGGGAGTGGCGACTCCATCGTACTAATAGCCTATATATGATTCATTCATTACATCCCTGACCCGGTCAATGACTTGAAAACAGGTTGTAGGTTTTCGTTCATTATTCATTTGGAAGTTAATATTTTAAAATAGAAAATTCATAGAGTGTAGATTCATCATGCCAGTTTCAATCTTCAATCTTGGTGAGTTCCGTATTGACATATTGTGTTTAATTAAATTTATTTCAATATATTTCATTGCTTCCATGGATTTTTCTCTTAAATAAAGTGTCTTACCTATTATATACAAATAACCGTTGACTAAAATGTATTAGTTTTGTAATCGTGGTATGTGACACTAACACAAGCATTTTTATTGTACAGGGTGAAACAGATATTAAAATTTGTTAAGAATTTGTAGCCTAAGCCTGTGAAAAAATACATTTAGAAAATTTTATTAGGGTAGTTATAAATAGGGTCTATTCGAACATGGTATAATATATACTGTAACATAATAATAATAATAATAATAATAATAATAATAATAATAATAATAATAATAAAGATTGGCCGAAAAATTAAAACAAACTGCCTGGGTTTCGCTGACGATTTAGCATTACTAGCACTGAATATAAAAGAAACAAAAACCCATATATCAGAACTTCAAAACATTGCAAATAAAATTGGCCTCAAAATATCATTTGAAAAAACAGAAATTATGCCCCAAAAACCAACACAACTAAAAGAAGTTACCATAAATGGTAATAAAATCAAAATAGTAACTCAATTTAAATATCTTGGAGAAATAATAACACATAACCTAAATGAAAAAATCTCAGTCCAAACAAGAACCAATAGATTAGCTAAAGCACAAAAATTAATATCTACAAAAAGAAATGTCTATCAATAAATGCAAAAATAAAACACTACAACACAGTTATAAAACCGGAAGCTACATATGCAGTAGAAACACTTTTTCACCTGAATAAACAATCAAAGACTGACAGACTTCAGAAAATTAAAAGGAGGATTGGAAGAACCTGCATCAACAAAAAATACCACAAGGATGGACAGTGGCAGTTAATACCTAACAAAGTCGTGTACAAAGAGCTAGAACCTGTTACAGATACTATGCGTAAGAGGAGACTGGGATTCTTTGGACATATCATGAGGATGCAGGATTCGAGACTTCTGAAACAACTAGTACAACACAATGTCATCTCAAAAAATACCACAACAGGATGTAAATGGATCAGAGAAGTAAGAGAGGATCTGAAGGAAATAGGCCTTACAGCAGAAGACACCACAAATAAGATAAAATTGAAAACTCAAGAATACAAACCTCCGCTTTACCCTTACACAAAACAAACCAACAACACGCATATTTTCAACTGAGGAAAGGGTATGAAGATCGGAGCGTCTGAAGAAGTACTGGGAAGACCGCAAAGCATAAACAATCCCTTCAAAGAGACCTGAACGACGGACTGACTAAAGTGATCCTATGTGGTCATAAAAGAATAATAATAATAATAATAATAATAATAATAATAATAATAATAATAATAATAATAATAATAATAATAATAATAATAATAAAAACTGATATAGTCCTACTTTCAATATTTCTGATTTCTGGTATTGATGTGATTATTGTCATTGTGTTTGGACAAACTGACACATGTGTTTGGACATCCCTGCCATCATTGCACTTGCCATTATATTTCTTCACTGAGATACCTCAAGAATTTCTGTGAAGGAAAGGCCAGTATTCTGTCTTCTAAAATGAACTGGTAAAGTAGCTGAACAGGAAAGTTGACCAAGACTCTATAATGAGATTTTCAGGAATAGATCATTAACGAAAATGAGGAAGCAGGCGTACTGCTAAACAGTGGGCTACTCCATTCGCTAAAGTGAAGACAAACTGAACATCATAGCTAAATCTTATGTGACATTGTCACTAAATGAGAAAGTTAAAAATAATTGAGGCAAAGGGAAAGGGCAAACTCTTGGTACGACAAATAATGTTCTGGTTCAAGTGTGGAAAATGCTTAAAAATAAAGAAAAATAATGAATAAATGGATTTAAGGGAATTGTCAAATGAAAAGAAAGGTGAAGATCACCAGTAACGATGAATTAAATGAGGTAGTGTGGGAGTGGTTCACCGCTGCCCAGGCAGAAAAGATGCTCATATCTGATCCGATGCTTCAAAGTGGAGCTCTTGCTGTAGCCAAATCTCTTGAAAATGATGAGTTTGAAGCGTCTACAGGATGACTCAACAGTTTCAAGAAGAGGTACAATGTTGTCTGGAATCAAGTTTTCAGGGAATCTAAGGATGTGAATGAAAGTATAGTGGATGATTGGAAATCAAAACCGCTAAGTTTAGTTTTGTAATATCAACATAGAAACATTTTCAATGCGGACGAAACAGCAGTTTTCTTTCAGTTATTACCAAGAAAGTCGCTTGTCATTAAGGGATACAAATTTCTTAAGGAAAGACGTACATTGTTACTGTGTGAGAAAATGGAAGAGGAATCGAGAAAAACCTCTCATGTTGGAAAGGCAGCAAAACTGAGAACACAGCAGCAGGCATAGCTCCCATTGTGTAAACATCTACCTCAGAGAGGTCCAAATCAATTGGATAGAATGGTCTGCACTGTCTACTGGCAAGAATCCAATTGAAGATACCTGGGATCAGCTGTAACAAGCGATGTAAAGATGAAGGAACCTACCTACTTTTCACCCTGAATGACCTCTGTAGTGCTACTGTCAAAGAGTGGGATAGGACTGAGGAGAACAGCCACTGAGCAAGTGGCTGCATAGTTTGGGTCATGTAGCTGTCAGGTTGTATTCAGCAGATAGTGGGTTTGAACCCCACTGTTGGCTGCCCTGAAGATGATTTTCCATGGTTTCTCATTTTCACACCAGGCTGACATGTTGAAATGACTTCGATAATGTTGTGAGAGGGACAGCAAGCAATGGTATGATGATAAAACAGGGTTAAAAGTCAGGTTGTGAGTTTCACAAATAAGAAAAGTCCTCTCAGTTTTAATTACTGCATTGATGGGGTAAAAGTTCCTTGGGGATCATTGTAAGTATCTAGGTGTTAATATAAGGAAAGATCTTCATTGGGGTAATCGCATAAACGGGATTGTAAATAAAGGGTACAGATCTCTGCACATGGTTATGAGGGTGTTTAGGGGTTGTAGTAAGGATGTAAAGGATAGGGCTTATAAGTCTCTGGTAAGACCCCAACTAGAGTATGGTTCCAGTGTATGGGACCCTCACCAGGACTACTTGATTCAAGAACTGGAAAAAATCCAAAGAAAAGCAACTCGATTTGTTCTGGGTGATTTCCGACAAAAGAGTAGCGTTACAAAAATGTTGTACGTTTGGGCTTTGAAGAATTGGGAGAAAGAAAATGAGCTGCTTGACTAAGTGGTATGTTCTAAGCTGTCAGCGGAAAAATGGCTTGGAATCACATTAGTAGATAATTAAGCTTGAGTGGCGTCTTTAAAAGTAGGAATGATCACAATATGAAGATAAAGTTAGAATTCAAGAGGATAAATTGGGGCAAATATTCATTTATAGGAAGGGGAGTTAGGGATTGGAATAACTTACCAAGGGAGATGTTCAATAAATTTCCAATTTCTTTGAAATCATGTAAGGAAAGGCTAGGAAAACAACAGATAAGGAATCTGCCACCTGGGCAACTTCCCTAAATGCAGATCAGGATTGATTGATCGATCAGCTCCAACTACCAGGTAGCCTACATCCCACAAATTATCAAAGCATACCTCAACACATGGAGGTGTAGTAACACCATTTCAAGGCACGTACATATTGTGATTTCCACTGAGCAAGTGGCTGCGTGGTTTGGCTCATGTAGCTGTCAGCTTGTATTCAGCAGCTAGTGGGTTCGAACCCCACTGTTGGCAGCCCTGAAGATGATTTTCTATGGTTTCCCATTTTCTCACCAGGTAAATACTGGGGCTGTACCTTAATTAAGGCCACGGTCGCTTCCTTCCCACTCCTAGCCGTTTCCTATCCGATCGTCACTTTGCCAAATAATGCATTGTGTTTCACGTAGGTTTGTGTGTATTTTTCAAGGCAGTCATGTTATTTGTTACACTTATGAAAGTAAGGTGATGAACTTAGTTACTTTTAAATAATTCACAATTTAATTCCAGGGTGCTTTTGGCTGCCTAAATCATGCAAGATATGGAATCGCATTTGGAGCCTTGGGAGCAGCTGAATTCTGTTTAGCAACAGCACGGCAATACACCTTGGAGAGAGTACAGTTTGGTAAGCCGCTGGCTGCAAACCAGCTCCTGCAGAAGAAGATGGCTGACATGTTGACTGAGATATCAATAGGTTTACAGGCATGCATTCATGTTGGTCGCCTTAAGGATAAAAATTTGTAAGTCTTAATTTTTGTTGACACCCATATTTGATTCCATTCAGTTTTTGACTAGAGTAATCACTTTGAAGTTCTCCCACCTTGCCATAATTTTTTTTATTTTTTGCTGTGAGCAAACATGATCATTTAAAGCCATATTAATAATGAGAAACTGTGCAGTGCTGTTAAACTATATGTGTAACTGTATTATAGCCATATGCTAGTTTAAGACTTTTTACAATGGTTGCATGGCGTAGTAAGTGGAGGTAGCAAACAGAAAATAATTTGCCAACTAATAACTTCCTAAAAGTCAAGTTACAAAAACTGATGTATGGATTTGCAGTTTGGAGACCTATGATGGGATACATTTCACATAAAGATCTGTTCAATAACAGAAGACTGAATGATTCTAAGTTGCTTCAGGAGTTAGTCATAGTGACAGGAAATAAGTATGTCATTCAAAGTAAGAAAAACTTAAAATGTTAATTCTTCACGAAATGTGAAAACGGTTAAAAAGTAATTTTTCGAAGAGACTATAATCCAGAGAGAAATCACTCGTACGATACTGATACACACATTTCAAAGAGTAAACTCAGTCAATATTGAACAGAGATCTGGAGCCTTCATAGCATCTTTGTAGAACAGTTTGAACAGTTTCCTTTCTCTTCTAAACGATTGATTCTCAACTGTTCGTCACTACCTCCTGGTGCGCCCCAGGATAGTGTTGGGTATCAGTTATACAGGATGGTCGGAAACAGCGTGAAGCGGGAATGTCAGCATTAAAGGGTTGGTCATGCTGATAAATAATTTGAAAGAAATTATTCAATATCTCACGCCATTGTCATTTTACAGTATCTACTGCTGAATTTAGCCAATCAGATCACATTGCGGGCAAATTCAAATGGGCTTTGCGCCGCACTGTTGCTAAAGCTGTATGTGGCTGATGGGAATGAGAGCACCAGTCACAGAATAAAACCTTGCCAGCGGAGGGGTATGAATACAGACCTTCGAGCTGACAGGATCGCGCCGAAGCAAATACTCTACTGTAAGACTGGCAGAGACCAACGGTGTGTTTATGTTTGATGCTGATTTCTTGGCATGGCTCTCAGGCCGTTCTTAAGTCATGTTCAGATTTAGCTACAGTGCTGCTCAAAGCCCATTTGAATTCACCTATGAAGCTATCTGATTGGCTAACTTCAGCAGCTGATAAACTGATAACGGTGCAAGATATTGAATTATATCTTTCACGTTATTTATCAGCATGATCAACCCTCTAACACTCATATACCTGGTTCACGTTGTTTCTGACCACTCTGTATTAGGATTCACAAATATGTTCATTAAAATGTTTTTAAGTCTTTTATTTTCTTGTAATACCAGTGATTTTAAATACTTTTGATCAGATTAATTTTTACTTCATGTTTACTGTATCCAAGTATTTTCTTGCAATAGTAAGAACTGGCTACAGTTCATTAAGAAACTTGCTTCTGGTGTGTTGTGGCCTTGACAGTTGCTTGACAGTTGCTTGATCTGTTCTTACTTACACCAATTTTAATGTTGGTTTATTGATGCAGTTTGTTTACTTTTCGTAATGGTTCACCAAACAAGAGTTTACGACAAACTCAAGCAAGGTACACTTAGTGAGCTGACAGGAAGGACAAGCTGTATTCCCCCACTCGAGGAACGAGCAAGAAGCTACCTGGCGGGAAAAACAGCTTCTGTGTCCCATTCTCTGTCCTCTGTTGGCCGTTAATAGAGCTCTGTACTTGTGGTAGTGAGACACGTGATTTATTTGACATACTTAGTGATGTGATTATTTTTGCTGTGGCACGAAGACCAACACAGTATCTGATGCTCTGCATAGCAACATTAGGTATATCTAATGTATTGTACTGTTTCTCTCCATTAGAAGTTGAAGGAGCTGCTAAATCATAATTTGATTCACTTCCATCTCTTCTATCAGACTGTTGTCCCTCATTTCCAATCCCAGAGGAACATTCTTCATGTGATGGAAGTGAAGAAGTCTGCAAGCATTCCTTTTTATATTCAGCAAGTCATCAGATACTGAGAAAGCAAACCTATTTAGTAGGGAATTTAGAGATTCAGTCGATGATTGTCAAGAGTTGGAAACCGAAACAGAAGATAGAGAGGGAGAGAGACAGAGGGAAACAAGAAGCTTCTCATTCACAAACGAAGATATTTTCAGAGAAATCCAACTGCTTCAGCAAGGAAAAGCTGCAGGAAGTGATCAAATTACTGGGGAGGTATTAAAGACAATGGGGTGGTACATAGTGCCTTATTTAAAATTTCTCTTTGACTATGTCATAAATAATAGTGTAATACCAAAGGAATGGAAGGAATCTATAATAATACCAATTTATAAAGGAAAGGGTGATAAAAGGAAACCAGAGAACTACAGACCAATCAGCCTGACCAGTATAGTTTGTAAAATTCTGGAGAGTTTAATATCAAAGTACATCAGAGGGATATGTGATGATAAAAATTGGTTCATGAGGAGCCAGTATGGATTTAGAAAGAAATTTTCTTGTGAGGCACAACTGGTGGGATTTCAGCAGGACATATCAGATCAGTTGGATTCAGGAGGTCAGTTAGATTGCATAGCCATAGATCTTTCCAAAGCCTTTGATAGAGTGGAACATGGAATATTATTAAAGAAATTGGAGGGAATAGGATTGGACGTAAGGGTTACACGTTGGATAAAAGCATTTCTAAATTCAAGGGTTCAGAAAGTCAAAGTAGGAAATAATGTATCGCAGGAAGAGAAAGTTTGGAAGGGAATTGCACAGGGTAGTATAATCGGTCCGTTACTTTTCTTAATATACGCAAATGATTTAGGGAACAATATAACATCAAAAATAAGATTGTATGCAGATGACATAATTGTTTATAGAGAAATAAACAACATTGAGGATTGTTCAGAATTACAAAGGGACCTTGAAAGTATCCAACAATGGGTTGAAGAAAATAATATGAAGGTTAATGGAGGCAAATCAACTGTTACAACTTTTACAAACAGGAGCTTTAAAACTGAATTTGAATATACTTTGGATGAGGTAGTTATCCCAAAAGATGGCAAGTGCAAATACTTAGGTGTGAGATTTGAAAGTAATTTGCACTGGAAGGGTCATATTGATGACATTGTTGGGAAAGCATACAGATCATTACATGTCATAATGAGGCTACTTAAAGGATGCAACAAAGAATTAAAAGAAAAAAGTTACTTGAGTATGGTTCGTCCATTATTGGAATATGCAAACAGTGTTTGGGATCCTCACCAAGAATACCTAATAAAAGAAATAGATAGTGTGCAGAGGAAAGCAGCAAGATTTGTAACAGGGGATTTCAGGAGAAAGAGTAGTGTATCAGAAATGTTAAAGGAACTTGGGTGGGAAACTTTAAGTAAGAGAAGGGAGAAAACTAGACTTACAGGATTATATAGAGCCTATACAGGAGAAGCAGCATGGGGAGATATCCGTGAGAGGCTTCAGTTGGAAAATAATTATATCGGCAGGACTGACCACAAATATAAAATTAGAAGGAATTTTAGCAGAAGCGATTGGGGTAAATTTTCATTCATTGGGAAGGGTGTGAAGGAGTGGAACAGTTTACCAGAGGTAGTGTTCGATCCTTTTCCAAAATCTGTACAGATATTCAAGAAGAGAATAAACAGCAACAGAGAAAATAAATGAAGTGTTAGAGGGCATTCGACCGGTGCAGGTTATTGTAAATAAAAAAAATGTGTGTGAATAAATTAATTCCATCCCCTGGTCTAAGGAGTTTGGACAGCCAAAGTAGGGGACTGCCTGTAGGGGTGAAGTACAGTGGGGACTTCGAGGGCCCTGGGACCGCTACGGTAGCTGTGAAGGCCCTTCAGGAACTCTGAAAAGTGGTGGCAAAAGGGGCTCTGGTTAAGACGCAGCAGGTCGTTATGCTACTTAGGATCCAGAACGGGTAAAAAAATAAAATAGTAAATAAATAAATGCAATGTAAATATTAATGTTATACCAGTTTTATAGTATCATTTGAAGCAATTCCACATACTGTATATCATTTGACTATATTTGTAAGTAGTACAGGAGATATTATAATTAGAATTTTGTAAACAATATAAATTTATTAAGGATGAGCTGTGTGTTTAATAGAAAACATTGTTAGCGTAAATTGTATAATATTGTATTATAGGAAAAATTTTCTTCTCTTGTTAATTTAATATTTAGTGCTTGACAATAATGTATTTTAGTGTACGATTTGCCACCGAGGTAGACACCTCATTTGCAAATAAAGAGATTTTGATTTTGATTTTGATCTTCTCTCATCTTTTCCTCGCTTTTGCTTCTTTATCAGTCTGTTATGTTCTGGAAAATCTGGCTAAGTAATTTGGTGTGTTCCAATAGAACCATTCTTGTTTCTCTGGCCTTTAATGAAAGCAAGTTCTTTCACTGGGATCTTCTTGTCTTTAGAGCATGTACAATAAACGTAAGCTTCTTTTGTGCAATCTGTAGCACAGCCAAATTCAGAGCACATAATGATTTCACATTTGCAATTGAGAAATTGAGAATGTCAAAGAGCTTTGTCAAGTTTTGAAGTAATATCTAACTTGCCCCTTCCAAGAGATATGTTCTTCCTTGCTTCCAACTTTCTTGAATTTTTGCTAATACTGTAACTCTTGGGTTCACAAAGGGTGGGGGAACAAAATAACAGTTTGCTTTTTCTCATTTTTCTGTTACTTTGGGATATATGTCTTTTGCACTACTAGCATCTCAATAGTTTCCCATATCCTCACAACTTCGTTCTCTCAGCAACAGTCCATATCTTAACATGTCTCACGAAGTTGGTAATTCAGAAGGCAACAAGTCTCTTCCACTTCAAATAAGGTTGCTCATATGTGTGAATGTTCCCTGTCTTGTTCTCTTCTTTATAGTCATAGTGAAACAGTTATCACTGGTTGTAGAAAAAAAAAAAAAATCACATTCCATATCATTCAATGCCATACTTTCATTGACACAGTTGACACCGATTGCAACTTTCAAAATAGAAGAAATTGTTCAGTTTATCTTGGAAAAAGAAAGAAAGGAGTATAATATTAATAGTATACTAAGATATAACAAAATAATAATAAAATATTAATAGTACAGATAACTACAATACATACAGGGTGTCTGAAAATAAGTTATGGAAAATTTATGGGCATAATAAACGCAGTAATATAAGATAGGATCTGTCATCAATTTTTCCTAAACCCCTTAGTTAATTGCCTGGGGTAACTGGTTCATATCTCTTATGTCCTGTGAAGTAGTGAACTGAATTTGCAACAGAACGTTAGTGGTGAAGAGTATTAATATTAGCATTCAAAATCCCCAAGGAAAATGATGGGGTACGCAGAAATGATCAGAATCTCTTCTAGCGAACGGAATAAAGACATGAGCGTGTGCTTAATGAATGCACGGTATCAGCTGTTTACATGTGCTGTGCAGTTGGCAAGCAATACAGTAGTGTGCATTGCGTGACTGAACACATGTAGGGGAGGGGAGTGGACAAGAGGGGCATCAGGAAAGATAAATTTAAAGCATCATTTCCTGTAATTTTTTGCACTTGTGCCCTGCGCCACGTGAAACACACTACAAAAATGAAATAAAAATATTAATGTTCACAGTATGTACGATACATAAACAATTAACAGAATTCATTTATCACTTAACATACTTCCTCAATGGCCTAAGGACTCTGAAAGTCGAGCAGGGAAGGCCCACCCTGTTACATCAGAAAATGTAAATAACGTAAAGAAGATATTTAGCATTAATAGTGGTGTACATTTCCGATTAACACCTGTCAAAACACATTAATAACGTACGGATCTACCGTGGACTTAGTTTTATTTGCCTATATCCTGCGATACTCTGTTCAAAACAGCCTTTAATACCAGTCAATACCACAGGACGTGCTTGAAATGTTTACTTTTATTACAAAAGTTGTGTTACATGAGTATGTTATTTCAGTACGGTAATTATTTTGTAGTGTGGCAAACTGGCATGCATGAAATGTTTTGTGTTTACCGACGTGCTTTATAAAACCAATGCACTGTGCTTACCCGAAACTGGCAGGAGTTTTACTACTAGTATTCCAGCTTTGTACAACAGTCAGTACAGGATACCTTTAAATTAATGTCGTAATGGTCCACCTTTTTCAATACTATAATATGCAATATTATTGAATTACATTACTAAACTAGGGACTAGTTTTGGCCTTGGGTGGCCATCTTCAGCCTTGATGTAACACATCTGATAACTAAACAAATGTACAAACACACAATTGATGTAAAAACTAATGTACAAACACACAATTAACATTAAAATCTGGGATGAACTATATGTAAAAGATGAAAAATAAATTAGGCTCTAAATTCATAGCATCTGGAGTATGCTCATCATCCAGACTCTTTCTTGTATTAATATTCATAGAATTGTTACTTCCATCACTGCTAATCATTACAATTTCAATTGCAAAATGGGAACTGGTAAATGTTGATTCTGTAGTCAGATCATTAATCACCAAATCTACTTGAGTGGTGTTAGCGGTATGCCACTGTAAGTAACCACCAGCTGATGCAGAACTGCTAGATGGTGTTTCCATATCGACCAGCGAAAGTAAAATGAAGTGCTCCCGTAGTGCTTGTTAAAATCATGCTGAAATTCTGTTGGACATTGTCAGGACGGTTGTGGCTGGTATAAATTTGCAAGTCATTGTGGTGTCCATGAAGTTAACCTGAATAAATGATAGATAAAATTAGATAAAATTAATGAAAAGAAGGAGAGAGAGCGCGTGTTAGTCAAATGGCATAGGTTATATGAGACTTACCTCTCGTTGCGGCATATGGTGCGTGGCGTATATTTGTGTGCCTGGAGTTGGGTCGTTCATGAACTAACTAGTTCATTTGAACGACTCTTTTATTTGAACTGGTACAAGTTTGTTCAAATAATTTGAACGGGTCGTTCACGCAAGCATACAGCATGTTAAGAGGACAAAGACCTAAGCAAGCACCATCTATTGTAAAATGTACGTACTAGTTCATTGAACGAAGTGGCACGAGAGCTAATTCCATGAAGACAGCACAAATGAACTACCTCGTTCATTTGAACGACAAAATAAGCTCGCACATAAATGGCCAATGGCGTGCCGTTTTAATGATCACATGGCAGCACATCTCCTTTCAAACTTCTCAACTGGCGGCGGCGCTGTGCATTGGGTACTTGTTTTCTGTTCGTGCTAGGAGCTCCGAAAGACGACAATCAAATTCCAAGTTCGCAGAAAGTCGTATCGGTACTTGCCTGCTAGCTGTAAATGAGCTTGTGTTTGTTTGAGTCCAGTCTTATGCAAGATACGATCTACAATACACACAATGGGATGATAATATTGCCGGTTTACCTCTTAAAACATTTCGAAAAAAATAAAAATGTGTTTACAGTCTGGCACTTATGTACTGTAAGCGTTCTATAATACACGACAGTTGTGGGGAATTATACATGGGCACTGGTAAATAAATACTTTGTCTACACACAAAATAATCAATGTCAACAACATGAGGCACAATGAAATCACACGCACTTGGAGCGGAGTACCAAAATCATGTTATTACATGGTAACCGACACGAGACTACAGTATTGTATTCAGTACGCATAGGTTATCTTAAGATGAGTGTATTGGCGTAGAAGAATAATCAACTAAAATAACAACATATGTTAAAATTGTTCATACCACATAGAAAACGCTCATAAATTTCAAAGTGCCCAAATACAACAGCCCCTTTTCAGAAGATTTACTGGCATGTAAAAGAACTCCTGCGGGATAGAATTTCAGCACCTCCATGTCCATGGAAACCATAACAATAAATGGGGGCCGTAAAACAGTTCAGATATTACTGTTATAAAATAATAGTTGCTCAACCCTTTTTCCTGTGAGACGATTCTTATTCTAGTCACTATCTGTCCTGCCCCATGTGTAATGATGTCTAAAATGAGATGAATGTAATAGTGGTTAAAATTAGGTGGTGATCGACAGAAAACTATAGAAGTTCATAATTTCAGTCATTATGTTTGTTGTATGTTTGGTATTCAGCCGAAGGCTGGTTTGATCCTCTGCAGTTCTGCCAACAGCTGTCATAAATAGTCTAGGCATCACTGAAGAGGCGTACTAGGGAAATTAGGAGTGAGGTAGTTTCCCGTTTTCAGTCATTACTCCCTTTATTACAATGTAATATTAATGGAAATATTAAGGGAATTAGACACACCACACCACACCAATAGAGCATATCAAAAGTTAACGGGCTTCTGATAAAACACCTGCATACATCCTACCGTCAGTGGGTAGGGCCACTCTGATGAGTGTAGTGTCAGGCATAGGAAAAACACTGATTTTATAGAGTAAATACTTGTATAGACTTATATCTAACATTGTAATATTAGTTAGTTATTCAGGAATATTCCTTATTAACAGGACGTTTCCACAGGATTCGTCTTCCCCAGCTCCTTAACAGCTAAAAAGGACAATTATCATCTTAGAGAAATGTTTTCCCATGGATAAAACAGGTAAATCTCTTCTTCTCTCTCAAACAGCTGATTCATACGCCCCTTGAACCGCCGAGCTTTAAATAGCGTGGGTGCGGTGCGGCTGAAAGCTATATGGTTTGTCGTTCATATTAAGGGAGGACGAAGACCTAAGCAAGCACCATCTATTGTGAAATATATGTACTAACTCGCGCTGCTATGCTGTTGCTAAGATGCTCGTAATAATCTACCTCGTTCATTTGAATGACTTCGTTCATTGAACGATATGCCGCGTGATGACTTCGTTCACTGAACGAGGTGCCGCGAGAGATGTTTCCATGCAGACAGCACAAATGAACTACCTCGTTCATTTGAACGACAAATAAGCTTGCACAAGAATGGCCAATGGCGTGACGTGTTAATGGTCATGTGACGGCAAATCACTCACATTTCTCAACTTGAGGAGAAGGAGTTATACAAAATTAGAAAGCTTATATGTCTTTCTGTCTCTTAGATACCATTTCTTTACTTAGGCAGACGGGCGGAAGCATTGTGTAGCTTTTTTCTGTTCGTGCTCATAATAAACTAACTTGTTCATTTGAACGAAGTGCTGCAAGGGCTGTTTCTGGGCCTATATCACGTCATGAACTACCTCGTTCATTTGAACTACTCAAGGCTATGAACGGTACCTAATGAACTAGTTTGAGCAAATGAACTAACTGGACCCATCCCTATGTGTGCCTCATACTAATGGTTGTGATATTCAAAGGAAAAGGAAAGGGCGGGGCAAGAGGTGAGGGGGTGGAGCAAGGGGAGAGGTCAGGGAAAGGAGAGGGGGGTGGCGGGGAAAGGGGGAATTAAGGCAGGGCCGAAGGATGTGGGAAAAGAGATGGCTGCTGAGGAAAGGTGCTGTGAATATTATGAAATCTGAATTATGACTTGTTGGTTTGATGTTTCTAAAAATGGGTATTAGAAGGTCAAATAGGATATTTGGTTTTTCTGAAATGCCATTAAGATTCTGATTCAGGTTAAAATATTGATCTATATGCTTGAAACAGGTTTCAGTAATGTTAAGAAGGGGTCCTTTGTTGATGATTTTGAGAATTTCCATTCTTGTTTTATGTCTGTGAATTTGTGATTGTTGTCATGCATATGTTGTCCTACAGCTGAAAATTTATTGTACTTCAGGGCATTGATGTGTTCTGAGTACCTTACATTAAAAATCCTCCCGGTCTGTCCAATGTAAGAAGAATTACAACTGTTGCAAATAATCCTGTGTACTCCTGATTTTGAAAAACTCTTGAACTTGTTTATGGATGTGGCATTATGTAAGACTTGTGCATTCCTATTGTTGGTTTTGAAAACTACTTTTACATCATGCTTTTGTTCGTTGAACGTAAAGATAAAAAGGGAGGAGTTGTTTTGTTTATCTTTTTTTCAAAGGTCGAAAGGGGCGATATTCATATTTATTATTTTTTCAATAAAGAAACTGTTGTATCCATTAGATTTAGCTATATTACGAATGGTGTTAAACTCATTTTTGAGGTCTCTTTCAGACATTGGAAAATTGAAGGCTCGGTACACCATGCTGTTGTACGCTGCTTGTTTGTGAATTTGGGGGTGTGAAGAATCTTCACGGTTTGTAGTGACTCTTTGGATGGGTTTTCTGAAAATCTTATATCTTAAGTAGCTTGGGTGCCTAATAATAGTTAAGTCTAAAAAATTAATTTTCCGTTCAGTTTCGGATTCAAGTGTGAATTTTATATGCAGGTCAATATTATTTATATTAATGAGGGTGGTAGCAGCATCTGTGATGTTCTCATCCATAATAACTATGGTGTATCTACATATCTTGCCCAAAAAAGGATGATGTCAAAGTTATTATTATCAATTTTGGTGTGTTCCAAAAAATCCAAGTAAATCTCAGCTAAGATACCCGAGGCCGGCGATCCCATAGCCAATCTTTCTTGTTGATAAATAACATTATCAAAAGTGAAATAATTGTTGCTTATAACTAATTTAAGCATAGACACGAAATCCTGTATTTCTAATATAGTTAGGCCATTGTGTGTGCTTAAATTGTTTTGAATGATGGGGTATACCTTGGAGATTTATATGCTAGGATACATGTTTAAAATATTGAATGAGTGGAGAGAATGATTGGATTGAACGTTAAACTTTTTTAATTTATCGATCAATTCTTTATTGTTTTTGGCGGATTTGTTCGATAAAAAATGATAGTTCCTTCTTAAAAATCTTTGAATGAATTGTGATGCTTTATATAATGGACTCGGTCTATAGTTAATGATCGGGCGAATGGGGCGCCGGTTTTGTGTATCTTGGGGAGAGCTTTGGCGGTGGGTAAACCTGGGTTCAATTAAGGCCACGGCCGCTTCCTTCCGACTCCTAGCCCTTCCCTGTCCCATCGTCGCCATAAGACCTATCTGTGTCGGAGCAACGTAAAGCAACTAGCAAAAAAAAAAAAAAAAACCTGGGTTCATATTAATTAATTTAGGCAGTGCACTAAATCACCATCATGGATGACATAATGAAGAACATCAAGAAAACCTCTGGTGAACTAAATGCAATGGCCTTTGCTGATGATGTCATGATCTGGGGAGAAACTGAGGAACAAGTACAGTCGAGACTCAATGAATGGAAGGTTAAGTTCCAAGAGTTCAATCTCAAGATAAGCAAACCCAAAACAGTAGTGATGGCAACAAACAGAGAGGGACGACCAGTGAACATCATGCTAGGAAACCATCCACTAGAAAGTGTGGAAAGCTTTACATACCTTGGCAGTGTAATATCTTGAGATACACTAGCCACAGAGGAGGTGGTAAATAGAGTGCAGAAAAGCTCTCACTTTTACCAGCAAGTACGAACACTCCTCTGGGATTCCCAAGTACCAACAAAATCAAATCTGGTGATGTTCAATCAGTACTTCATACCAATCTTAACCTATGGTATTGAAACCTGCACCCTCACTAAGAAAGACTCATCAAGGTTGCGGGCATCCGAGATGAAGTTCCTTACGTCCACACTTCAAAAAACCAAACTGGACAAGTTGAGGAATGATGTGGTTAGGAAGGAAGCTGGGATTGTTACATCATTGTTAGATTGGATTGGCATGTCCAGACTGAGGTGGTTTGGGTATGTAATGAGGATGGAGCCAACAAGGACACTATATGTTAACTTGGAGCGACATGTGGCAGGGAAACAGATGGTGGGAAGACCAAGAACCCATTGGATGGACATCGTAAAGATGGACATTGCAGATCGGGGAAGGACACTGGAGGACATCATTAACAACAGAACGTATCTCCATAAGACAGAATGGAAGAGGCTCGTCAACAGTACCCGGGAAACTGGAACTGTAAAATGATGATGATGATGATGATTGATCTGTCAATAGGTATGAAGTATTCTTGAGGGTCTGCTTAAGTTGATGTTGGATTCTTGGGTTAGGGTCTTTATTTAGTGTAGAGAATGGGCTATCTTTAAAAACTTGATTTGTTTTGCATACATATTCGTTTTTGCACATTATGACGGTAGTGTTACCTTTATCTGCTTTCGTAATTATAAGATTATTATCATTGATTTTCTTTTTGAGAGCATGTATTTGCTTTTGTATGAGAATCAAATCCTTGTAGCTATTGTCGTCATGAGTAGTCAGAGGTGAATTACAGGAGTTAATATTGTTTTTTGGGTTAAGAATGGAGTTTATAATTTTCTTTTTTACTTCAGTTCTTACTTCGTCTTTTTTATCTGCTGGCAATTTGCTAATTGCTAATTCTGCTTCTACTCTTGTAGTGATGGCTGTGTTCAGAGTGTTAAAATTAGGCCAATTGTGTTTAGGGCCCCTGGCTAAAATGGAACTTTCATCTTCTTCAATGGTACCTTGGACAAATTTATGATCGGAGGGTGAAATTGGTTGGGCGTGTTAGACCTAGTGTTTTTGTTGGTTTCTTTATCATAACTCTGTTGATGATAAATAAACAAATCAAATCAAATCAAATCAAATCAAATCATTAATGTATGCAGCTTTTTCTCTAGGGTTTGTTGTTTCTTTGATAATACAATAAATAACACAGCTCAGCATTTTCAAACCTTTTTCTTGCAGCAAGAGGTGTGATAGGTGATCTTAACTAATTTTGGGTCGCTGAACACGAATCCATTGTCCGTTTCTTTGTATCACATCACGTTTTCTCGCAATAGGTATATCAAAATAAGAGATAGACCTGAATATTGGATTTTAAAAGTACTGAAAAATGTTAATAATTTTGGAAATATTTATATTTCTTTGTATTATTATATACATTTTGAAATAGTTGAATATTGTCTTGAATTATTATATACAATGAATAATTATTGAGTATAAAATTACAATGAAATATTTTGCATTTATTGTAATATAGGCCTAATACTGATTTACACAAAAAACACATAAACAAACAACTCTGAAGCAATTGAAGCATTTTATTTTGACAATTAAGCGTGATTTACAAGCAAAAAATGTATCTTTTATTCAGTATCTTTATGAATTCATAAATGTGAACAAAATTAACAGTCCTAGATGTCCGCTTGGAATGAACGCTCGGCTCCCCAGCATCTGACTGCATCAAATTTGTCTTCTCTTTTCAAACACCAACAGTAGTCGCCCATCATTGGTTCATCCCACCTCCCCTGGTATCTTCTTTCTGCCTCTTTGATGTCCTAATGGAACCTCTCTCCCATATCTTCATTAACAGCCCCAAGATTTTCCAGAAATTGATCGAGATGAGAGTGAAGGAAGTGCAGTTTCAGATTCATTCTACGCAACTCTTTCATATCACCCAACATCGTTTTCACTATTGTTTCGTATTGTTCATCCTTTACATTTCCTAGGAACTTCATTATGATACCTCTTATTGAATTCCATGCATCAAATTCCACAGCATTCATCATCTGTTCAAAGTTTCTGTCTTTCTAATTTGTGGTTCGTTAAAACGCCTCCCTTGACTTTTGCATTAGATAAATGTGGAAATTTGCTTGCAATGTACTTGAAACAGGGGCTACTTTTGTCCAAAGCCTTAACAAACTGCTTCATGATTCCCAGTTTGATGTGTAGCGGTTGCAAAATAATTTTTCGTGGGTTGACTAATGAAGCATTTGTAACATTTGTAACATTTTTCACACCAAGTGTCAAAACTTGTCTCTTGGGCCAGGAAGGTGTAGACCAGTGTTTGTCCCTAGCTCTGCTGTCCCATTCACATAAATAACAAGGGAATTTAGTGTAGCCTGCTTGTTGTCCTAATACAATACCTCACACCTTCAAGTCACTACACACATCCCACTGGTGTTCATGATACTTGATTTTATCTAAAACGTTTTGCATTGTGATATATTGTAATTTTCTTTTAGTGAAACCGAATGTGCCACAGGAATCAAAGCTAGAATATTTCCATTATGAAGTAGTACAGCCTTTAAGCTCCTCTTGCAGGAATCCACAAACAACAGATTCGCTGTTTTCACAAAGCAGCACTGTGCTGCAATAACACATTTTCAGACAGTAAATGGCAAATAACATGAAAACTAGATGTGATACAATAGAACCAATGACATTTCTGAAATCAAGAGACCTTATTTAGTTAAAATCACTTATCAGATGCTTTGCCGCAAAAATCATGCTGGGTAGTGTAATCTATTGTCAACTTGGGCTTGAAATAGGTTCCAGTGAGCATCCGAAAGTAAACTTGTAGTTTCGAGGTGAGTCTCATATAATCTATGGTTAAAAAAGGACTTTTTCTTGTACAAAAATTTGATCTCCTCTCTCAGCCAAATCTTATTTGTTCTAGTTTGTGTTTCAGTAATTTGAAAAGAAGAACGATGATTCTTAAACTTGCTTTTAAGAAAGTTTGGTGTCAAATTGTGAGCGATACACTGTTTGAGAAATTCGATGTCTTTGCCCAATTTGGCTATTTTGACTTTAAGACCTAAATATAAATAGGCTTTCTGTTTTGCCTGGTTGGCTGAGTAATCATAGGATATAAACTTCATGGTTTTGATCTGTATTGAATTGTGATCACAATAATAATTATTAAATTAATGTCGTTATGGTCCACCTTTTTCAATACTATAATATGCAATATTATTGAATTACATTACTAAACTAGGGACTAGTTTCGGCGTTGGATGACCATCTTCAGCCTTAATGTAATACACCTAATAACTACACAAATGTACAAACACACAATTGACATGAAAACTAATGTACAAACACAAAATTAACATTAAAATCTGGGATGAACTATATGTAAAAGATGAAAAATAAATTAGGCTCTAAATTCTTAGCATCTGGAGTATGCTCATCTTTCAGACTCTTTCTTGCATTAATATTCATAGAATTGTTAGTTCCATCACTGCTAATCATTACAATTTCAATTGCAAAATGGGAACTGGTAAATGTTGATTCTGTAGTCAGATCATCAGTCACCAAATCTACTTGAGTGGTGTTAGCAGTATGGCACTGTAAATAACCACCAGCTGACGCAGAACTGCTAGATGGTGTTTCCATATCGGCCAATGTAAATAAAATGACGTGCTCCCGTAGTGCTTCTTAAAATCATGCTGAAATTCTGTTGGACATTGTCAGGACGGCACATGAAGATATGGTTAAAACTGACACATTCCTAATTTGTGGCTGGTATAAATTCGCAATTCGTTGTGGTGTCCATGAACTTAACCTGAATAAATGATAGATAAAATTAGATAAAATTAATGAAAGGAAGGAGAGTGAGAGAGAGCGTATTAGTCAAATGGCATAGGTTATATGAGACTTACCTCTCGTTGCGGCATGTGGTGCCTGGCGTATTGTTGTGTGCCTCATACTGACGGTTGTGAGATGAAAAGGAAGCGGCGGGGCAAGGAGAGAGAGAGGCGGGGCAAGGGATGAGGGGGTGGGCAAGGGGAGAGGTCAGGGAAATTAGAGGGGGTGGAGGGGAATGGGGGAGTTAAGGCGGGGCCAAGGGATGTGGGAAAAGAGATGGCTGCTGAGGAAAGTGCTGTGAATATAATGAGAAACTGAATTATGACTTGTTGGTTTGACGTATCTAAAAATGGGAATTTTAAACCACTTCAAACCACTTCTAAGTCTAGGTTGTTTGGAGCTTGTTTGGCCAAATGGTCTGCAAGTTCATTCCCTTATTGCCAACATGAGCCTTGAACCAAAGATATCGTAAAATACTTTTTATTCCTTCTATCAATGTATTGTGCTTGCAGTTGCTTCATAAAAGATCCAACCTCTAAGATCTTTTGCTACCATGTTTTTCCTTCATTCCCACCTAGATATACCTGCTCCCTTCACAAAGCTGCAGGTTTTTCTTATTGGGTCTTTTTGGATTTTTCTCTCTCTCTTCACCTAGTAGTCCTAGAGTGGAGAGTCTGATTCTACCCAGCGCCTCACATTCGAAAAGTATGTGTTCAGCTGATTCCTCTGCTTCATTGCATTTCCTACATATATTGTCTCTTATTACTCCAATTCTATGTCAGTGTTTTTTCAGATGGCAGTGTCTTGTCAACAGTCCTACTACCCATCATATATTTTCTCTGCTGAGTTTCAACAATTCTTTAGTATGCTTCTTGTTTGGTCCTTTTATCAGTTCCTTTGCAAGCCTGCATCCTGGAGTATTTTTCCAGTTTTCCATTTGTTTCTTTTGTACCCATTTTCATATGTAGTATCAGGCTTGTCCATAGGAAATCCTGCAACAGGTTCTGGACCTACAAAATGTGTTTCTACCTCTTTTCTGGCCAGTTTATCTGCCTTTACATTTCTTTCTATACCTGCATGCCCTGGTACCCATAAGTTGGTGAGTTAGTTCAGAGTTGATATATTGTAACAGTAAATATGGTACTTTGATGAGCATGAGTTAGACGCAGGGCGTGTACCGTTCTGATTGAAATGCTTACAGAGGGAGAGGGTTTTTTTTGAAAAAAATTCTTAAGTTTTTTTCCTGAATTTATTAACAAAATTCAAAATTGTATAACCTTCATACAGCAAACATGCAGGAAATGATCCTTTTTTCATCCAGGCTGGTGATTTACTCGAAATCCGGCTGCTCTCCTTGTACGGCCATCAGTCCCCTCTCGGCACCATGGAACCACGATTTCTCCCGCGATGGAAATTCTAGAAGGTCTGGAATATCCATACGACATCCAGAAGATCGGAATAACGTAGTGGTGCGAACATTGAGATTTGGTTGCACTGAGAATGGCTTATGATTGTACACATTAGCACCTGGACACGGAAAGAACTTCTTGAATGACAGATTTGAACGAGAGAGTCACTCGTAGTGTGATTAAAGAAAATGTGACACTTGAAACAGGTTGAATTTATCCCACACAAAATATTTGTTTAGAATTACGAGCAATCTTAACTCAGTCACTCGGAAAAAGAAAAATGTTTCACATATGAACCGATCTGGTTCATCAACTTGAAATGAAAAGAAAATATGTTTCACTCCTCCACAGTCCGTGGTTTGATCACACTAAAAAAAAAAATAGTCTACTGAAACTCACAGTTTAAATGCACAGTTCATTACTAGTCTTGAATAAACAGTTTAATTTGTGGTAAATGTACACCCTAAACACAGTGTAGTGTCTACCATGAATGTAGTTCACTTCTCAACACAGTTAAATGTCTACCTTGAGCAAAGTTTGAATATGTAATTCACAGTCTATCGTAAGCTCACAGTTCAAGGTCTGCACAGATTAAACACGGATTGGAACTAAACACAGTCCAATGTCTACACGAGATATCTGGAAAAACATCACGACTTCAATAAGTCTGAAGACACAGTCATAGATTGAAATTAATTAAATAATTAATCACTTGTCACAGTCTGAAGAGATTAGAATCCGACACACAAAATTAGCAAAGTATTTCTATTAGTTGGCAAGGTGAATATCGTTCACAATTTATCACTGTTCGGATTGTTTCATCAAAAACACTCATAAGGAATGTAAGTTTGAAACATCTGTCCAAATAAATCACCATCAATGTTTAAATGAGGTTGGATTCTATCGTTCGTGAATCACGCAAATTCGGCGAAATAAAATTATCACTTGGAACTCGCAGAAATATTTTTAAGTTCAAATGTGGAGTTTAAGTCCTGAACTTGGTGAAATGAGACTATCACTCACGTATCGTTGAAATTATTTAAAGTCCAAACACAGTACTGTGGAGTTTAGGTCTTTAACTCGGCGAAATAAGACTGTCACTCATGTAGTATCGCAGTCCCCACGAGCCGACCGCTCGCTGATAGCTGCACGAACTCCACTGCGATACACACTGTTCTGCTAAGTTGGTTTTTTTGTTTTTTTTACGGGGGGCCCCCGTGGCCCGCTCCTCCGCTGTGACCATCGACTCAATCTACATGGCCTCCGACATGCTGTTAATTTCTAAGAAGAAAGAGCTAGCTGGGAAGAGGAAAGTGATACAAGGAGTATCAGCCTGTTTCCATGTCAGACACACTACCAGGCAAGGTTGTATTGGTTGGATAGTGTTAAGGTATGGTATTGAAGAGTCAGGGAAAAAAAACCACATAGGAAGAAAGAAGAAAGAGCCTACATGTAAAACCTGACAACTTTTGATAGCACATGCAAGGATGTGGGCTGGAAAAAAGACCAGAGGTTGTGTTAGTTAGGAACAGGTAACATGCACAAGTCATAAACCTATTCCTTGCCGTTCCATCTGCCAGGAGATCAGTCCGTCTGGGCACTGCTGTGACTAGCGCGGGCCTTGCCGGCTGCAGAGCCATGCGTCGAGTGCCACTAGGGCCCACCGCACGGCACCACCTCCTTGGGGTCCCTCGTACCCAGTCTCCGATCCCGGAGAATGAGGCCAAGCCCGCCGAGGCGGGGGCCTCTTGGAAGGGGGTGGGTCATGGCGCCGGGCCTCCTTCCTCTCTGCCCATCTCATGACCCGGTAGATAGGGCAACTGCGATGGGAGGCCGGATGGCCTCCCGCGCAGTTGGCGCACACCGGCGCCTCCTTAAGTGTTGCGCAGGCTGTGTAGTGGTGATCACCACCACATCGGTTGCACCTCACTTGGAGCCCACAGCTGACCTGCCGATGGCCCCACCTCAGACAGCAGAAACACTGTAAGAGCTGCTGAGGGGGATGTTTCAATCTCACCTGACTGCCGCTACCTGCTGAGGCCCTCTCCTGGTTGGCTCCTCGGTCGGCTGCTGTCCTGGGAGCAGTCCTGGGTTGCGGCTGGGCAGCCCTCTCCTGATGGGCCGGCGTCGTCGTCTTCTTCCTGCTCCGGCGTCGTCTTCTTCTTCTTCTTCCCGGGGGTTGCTTCTCAGCAGGGGAAGAGGCCTCGTCCTGATGGCCCTCCTCCCGGCCTGGTGACCCCGGGGTAGCTGGTGGCTCCGTTGCGTCGCCATCTTCTTCTTTCTCCTGGCTGGCGGCGGCAGCGTAGGTTGTGCTAGCACTCGACTGCATTCCCAGTCCTGGGGTGCGCACATCGAGGTCTGCAGCTCAACAGACGTGCTGGCAGGCTGGGCCTGGACAGCGGCCTCAGAACACCAAGGGGCGTCCTTCCCCACTACCGTGCTGCCATCCACCATCACGGGCGATTTCCTGGTTTGCGCCCGGGTAACAGGCCCTTCCTGATAGGCCTGCGTCTGCAACCACTTCGCCTTGGTAGGTGGTCAACGATCCAGGTTGGCGGCTTTGTTGGTCTGCGTGTACTTCGTAAAGTACAGCTTTCCAACTAGGGTCGCGCTGTCGCTGGAGCGCCGCCGTCGTCCTCGGTCCCCGGCTCCGTCTGCGTGGCTGCCTCCTGGTAGCCTGAGACGTCCAGGTGCTCCCTGATTCCTGGTAGCCGGGCAACCTGGAACTGCTGGGACGCCTGCTCCTCGTAGATCCAGAAGCAGGCTGCGTCCTTGGGACGGAGGATGACCGCCCAGCCAGGTATTACATCGCTGATGGTCTCATAGTACTCCTCTCCGATGGACAAAGCGATGCGCTCGATGGTAAGGGTCACGTAAGCCGTCTCCTGGTAGGCGGGCTCCCCCCACCGGTTGAACACCAGCAGCGCCGGAAGTCTGACGTCGGGGGCAGTCACTGATCTGAGCGCCGCTTATGCTGCCTCTACAGCTACCTTGTAGTCGTAGTTGTCCGGTATCTCTATGCCGACTAGTTCCTCCATCCTGGTCCTCCTGAAAGAATCCTGAAACAGAAGAAAGGAAAGAGCGAGCACTGAGAAGTGCTATAACTCAGACAATGCTCCTTCGAAAATGTACTAATAAGTACAAGTGCCTGGCTGATACTTGAAAAGTACAGAACGTCTGACAAGGAGAGAGAAAGCGCAGCGAGAGGCACGTACGTCCTTTCACTACGACTGTCAGCTCTCTGCTAAGGGAAGTAGCTTTCTATTTATACCCGATCCACGCCAAAATATGCCTTTACCTTGCGCTCGACAACTGCGTAGTCTCTTGCCGGATTTTTACCAAACGTTGTAAGAATGGAGATAAAATATGGGGCTACATGATGATGTGGTTGATTTTATCCAGCTATTACTGTGGGGAAAGTTATTAGCCGAAGAAACTCAAGGAACATTCCATACTGATCTAGGCTCTCTCTGTGTCACAGGGAGGCAGGCTGTGACGTCACTCCACTCTACGTCACACACACATGTTGCTTGCTGTTCTTGTCTGTCTTCTGCTACTGGGCCGGCGCGTAGCGCGAAGTTTTAAATTTTAACTGCGGGGACTTAGTAGTTCCGTACCGCTGTTCCCGGTACAATATATAGCTATTCCAGACCCGACACCTGACTAGGTTTTGCTGCCGTCTGTGTACATCTCGACTGTATACAGTGCTTCTTCCTTTTTGTCATGTATTATTATGTTTTCAGCTGGGTGAGGCCAATTTTTGTAATTCTTTGAAGAGTCAATTTCAGTGGTCTCTCATGTGATTAATTCTTCCTTTAATTATATTTTAATAATTTGGAATTTCCAAAAGTTTAATGTTGAATCTTACGTGCTGACATCAATTTAGTCTTTGAGAGGTTAATTTTCATACCATACTCATTGCACCTATTTTCAAGTTCCAAGATATTAGACTGCAGGCTTTCGGCATAATCTGCCATTAAGACCAAGTCATCAGCATAGGCCAGACTGCTTACCACATTTCCACCTAACTGAATCCCTCCCTGCCACTTTATACCTTTCAGCAGATGATCCATGTAAACTACGAACATCTTTTCCCTCAGTACCCTGTCATATGCTTTCTGTAGATCTACGAAACATAAACACAGCTGTCTATTCCTCTCGTAACATTTTTCAATTACCTGGCGCATATTGAAAATCTGATCCCAACAGTCCCTATGTGGTCTGTAACCACACTGGTATTCATCAAACTTCTTCTCAACCACTGATCGCACCCTCCCTTCCAAGATGCCAGTGAATACTTTGCCCGGTATACTAATCAATGAGATACCTTGATAGTTGTTGCAATCATTCCTGTTCCCTTGCTTATAGATAGGTGCAGTTACTGCTTTTGTCCAATTTGAAGGTACCTTACCAACACTCCATGCTAATCTTACTACTCTATGAAGCCATTTCATCCCTGCCTTCCCACTATACTTCACCACTTCAGCTCTAATTTCACCTGTTCCTGCTGCTTTATGACAATGGAGTTTATTTATTATCCTTTCCACTTCCTCAAGCGTAATTTCACCAACATCATTTTCCTCCTCCCCATGAGCTTGGCTGTTTGCAACACCACCAGGAAGATTTCTTTTTACTTTGAGGTGTTCAAAATATTCCCTCCACCTTTCCAGTAATTCCCTTGGATCTATTATGAGTTCACCTGAATTACCCAAAACACTGTTTATTTCCTTTTTCCCTCCCTTAATAAGATTCTTTATTACTGTCCAGAAAGGTTTCCCTGCTGCTTGACCTAGCCTTTCCAGGTTATTACCAAACTCTTCCCATGACTTCTTTTTGGATTCAACAACTACTTGTTTCGCTCTGTTTCTTTCATCCACGTACAATCCCCTGCCTGCATCGGCTCAACACAGAGTCACACGAACCGGCCGGACAAGGGTGAGAGACAAACAGGGTGGAGGAAGCTTCCAAATAACATATGGATTGCAAGAATTGCCCGGCCCTTCAACATTGAGTTATTCCACCTGTAAACAAGCCCTGTTTGATCAGATATTCACATTCTCAAGGTTTCCAACATGATATCACATCGACGCTTTTAGCATGCTGTGATCATCTTTTTAATTCATTCTGTACATTAAAAACACAATTGGGACTTTTTATCATTCAACAATTGGTCTTAAGACTTACATGAATTGTGCTTTTTTTTAAATCCGTGTTTAAATGTGACAGATTGAGTCACCATGACCCTTCAACATTTTAATATATGTCCTTGTTTTTTAGTATTAAAATTATCATGTGATTTACCATAATAGCTCAAGCTGAAGATGTCTCACAATAGAAAAGACGAAACATGTCCCTTTTCTTAAAATAAAATAAAAGAGAATAATGTATTGTAAAGTTGGAGTCACTCAACCAATTAGACGTTACTTCTTATTGAGGCCAACAATAAGGATTTATTAAAAAATTTGTTTCAATTATGCATTCATGTGTGTGGGAATGCCCAGATGTATCAACTCTATTTAACAGATGTACATCCCTGTTTTCACTGTCACTGTAACACACACAATGGGCTCATTATGCATATTTGACCATCCATCTAAGCTCATACACACTGTATTCTCAGATAAATCCTTGAAACACATATCTCTCTCACTTTAATAAATCTCTTCAAGAAGGGATCCAGCTACTGCAGCATATATCGCATGAGCATAGTCAGGTTGCAACATACTATGTGTCTTCTGAATGATTGATGGAGCGGAAGGAACTGTTTGTAGCATAACAGAATTTCCAGCCGTCAGATGTGAGAGAGACAAATGCATCAGCCTGATACAGCATATAACAAACTTTCAAACAGTTCTTACTCTTCAGTAATAATTGAGCTATAATTCATGTAAGAGTATCATATATAATACGTGTTTACTTGGAATGGAATAAAATTATTACTTAAACTTTGTTGTAGTGGTGGATACGGAGCGGAGCAGTTGTTGTGAGGTCATCAGCCAGTCGTGGGGGATTCCATTGTTAGACATGTGGGGAAAGTGTGTGGAGGAAAGGGAACCAGGGTAGAGTGTTATCCAAAAATTAGGTTCAGGCAAATGTTGAGGAAAGTAGAAGGCAAAGGAGAAGGTGGTAGTGTTTCACGTTGGTACCAACAACGCAAGGCAAGCAGGTATAAGTACCAACATAGTTAGGGATGTGTGGAATCGAGTAAATGCAGCACAGGTGAAATTTAAGGAAGTGGAGATTGTTATCAGTGGAATACTGTGTAGAAAGGATACTGACTGGAAGGTGATTGGGAATTTAAATGAGAATATGGTGTGAGTATGTGGGAAATTGGGAGTGAGATTTCTAGATCCTAATGGGTGGGTAGGAGATAGTGATTTGCGCTCAGATGGCCTTCACTTAAACAGCAGTGGTACGTATAAGTTTGTAAATTTTTTTGGAAGGGTTATGGGGAGGTACATTCAGGGAAACAGGGTGGTCTAGAGAGCGGTGATAAGGGTATAGGGATCTGGAAGTCAAGTAGGGATGATATAAAAGTGTTAGTGTTGAACTGTAGAAGTATCATAAACAAAAATTAGAATTAAGTACTTTAATAGATATATACTTACCACATATTGTAATAGGAGTTGAATCATGGCTGAGAAATGATATAATGGATGCAGAAATTTTCTCATGGAACTGGAGTGTATCACAATTAGAATTAAAGAAGGTTCAACCTATTCAGTACAAAGTGTTTTGTACAAGGTGTTCACAACATGTTATTTATTATTACTAGTACTGGTTTCGATGCTTAATGGCGTCATCATCAGCTAGAAATCACAAAGTGGGCAGGGTACATAACATAAAATTGTATACATGATGCATGCATTGCAAAGTACAAATGATTGAGAGTTTTTACATTAAGAGTGTATATAAATGTCACTCTGTTAATGTATTTTATTATTTAGTATCAAGATCATAATTAAGTACAAATTAGATATAAGTAAAGTTAATAATGATATGACTAAACCTTGAAACAAGTTATAAAGGCTGAGGATGCTCGGTAGATGAGCGAAACATGTCCCTGTTACTGTAGTATTGTAGTAGAAAGAATTTCTAGAGACAAAAAACAATTATGTATTGAATAGGTGGAAAACAAAAATAAAAATTGTAGACAATTTATAAGCGGTATGTTCCGAGCTATCAGTGGAGGGATGGCGTGGAATGACATTAGTAGACAAATAAGTTTGAGTGGTGTCTTTAAAAGTAGGAAAGATCACAATATGAAGATAAAGTTGGAATTAAAGAGGACAAATTGGGGCAAATATTTGTTTATAGGAAGGGGAGTTAGGGACTGGAATAACTTACCAAGGGAGATGTTCAATAAATTTCCAGTTTCTTTGCAATCATTTAAGAGAAGGCTAGGAGAACAACAGACAGGGAATCTGCCACCTCGGCGACTGCCCTAAATGCAGATCAGTTGTGATTAATCTTCTTGTACCGAGTAAAGGTATTTCACCCGTCTATTCAATGCCCTTTCTTCACAACATAACTGTTTTGCTTAATACAGCAATGTTGTTTTCTGCTGGAGAAGCCAACCTGCTCATTTAATCCTTGTGATGCCTCTTGATATGGACCTATAAATTTGATACGCCACCATCCGTCACGTAAAAGCGGCCAGAAAATTTGCATTTTGCTGATTTTTTATCATCAGTAATTTCAAAGAACTTCCATGCATCAGACGGTTTTCATGGCATTTGTGGTATATTTTTCTGTAAAAATGTACTTTAATTTCTTTAAATATTCTAAAACATGAATACCATCTAAAAATGGGATTAAATATCAAACTAATACTAGAATTATTATCTAATATACTTTGCATTATCTACAAAACACAACAAGTGGAGGAAATATAGACACAAATTTGATAAGCACAGACTGAATACAGGTACAATACTCTTGCAAGGGGAGGCCACGACTTTAGGATCATGGAGTTTCTTCAAACTTTGTACACTTTTAGCAGTCCATTAGGACAACATAAGTTGCAAGTAATAAGGCGTACTACTTAGGCATTCTCGAAAAAATCGCACGAGAAGTTTTCGCGTTCAAGCTCCATAATCGGTGGATCGCTGGATCGAGTCCCGCTCATCGTTCTTTTAACACTGGCCATATTCCTTCATATATATTACTGCACAATTCAAAGATATTGAAAAAATACGTGCATTTGCATGAATTGACATTCCAATGTTATTTGGCTGTTAACTAATTTTTTTCTTCCTTTCTTAATCCATTTACCCTCCAGGTAGGTTTTCCCCTCGGACTCAGCGAGGAATCCCACCTCTACTGCCTCAAGTGCAGTGTCCTGGAGCGTGAGACTTTGGGTCGGGGATACAACTGGGAAGGAGGACCTGTACCTCATCCAGGAGGTCTCAACTGCTGTGTTGAACAGGGGCCTTGGTTGGTGATGGGAAAATTGGAAAGGATAGACAAGGAAGAGGGAAGGAAGTGGCCGTGGCCTTAAGTTAGTTACTATCCCGGCATATGCCTGGAGGAGAAGTGAGAAAACACGGAAAATCACTTCGGGGATGGCTGAGGAGGGAATTGAACCTCCTCTACTCAGTTGACCTCCCGAGGCTGAGTGGACTCCATTCCAGCCCTCGTACCACTTTTCAAATTTCGTGGCAGAGACGGGAATTGAACCTGGAGGCAGCTAATCACACTAACCACTACACCACAGAGGCGGACGCTAATTTTTATCATTACATCATCTATTTATAATTATCGACAAGTAAACGACCAAATGTATTAAGCCTCCATGGCTCAGGCGGCAGCGCACCGACCTCTCACAGCTGGGTTCCGTGGTTCAAATCCTGGTCACTCCATGTGAGATTTGTGCTGGACAAAGCGGAGGCGGGACAGGTTTTTCTCCGGGTACTCTGGTTTTCCCTGTCATCTTTCATTCCAGCAACACTCTTCAATATCATTTCATTTCATCTCTCATTCATTAATCATTGCTCCAGAGGAGTGCGACAGGCTTCGGCAGCCGGCACGATTCCTATCCTCGCTGCTAGATGGGGCTTCATTCATTCCATTCGTGACCTGGTGCAATGACTGGAAACAGGCTGTTGAGTTTCATTTTCAAACGACCAAGTGCATGAAATTTTCCTGAAAATGTGTGCCTGTCGTGATTTGCGAAATCCCAATCACCACCACCACTACAACCACCATTCCTGATACCTGACTGTGAAATTTGGTAAGATACCTGGAACTGCTTTGCACCTGGATGCAATATATATGTAATATAAAAACCAAACCCGATGGCGCAACAGCCCCGAAGGGCCTTGGCCTACCAAGCGACTACTGCTCAGCCCGAAAGCTTGCAGATTATGAGGTGTCGTGTTGTCAGCACAGCGTATCCTCTCGGCTGTTATTCTTGGCTTTCTAGACCGGAATATATGTAATATATATGAAAGAATATGACCAGTGTAAAAAAAAAAAACGCGCGATGAGCCATTACGGAGCTTGAACGCTAACTACTCGACTGTCGCCATCTGGTGCTCATGGTCGCAATGTACCAGTGCATATTCGACGCAGAATCTTATCTTGCAAATTTCTCAAGTACGCCTAAGTAGTACGCCTTACTACTTGCACATTATGTTGTCCTAATGGACTACTAAAAGTGTACAAAGTTTGAAGATAATCCATGATCTGAATGTCGTGGCCTCCCCTTGTTAAACATGTGTTGTGCGCTACACTGTGCTCTGGTCCTCCGCGAGTACTTACAGTTGTAAGCGGGGGGTGGGGATCAGGGGTGGGCTCTACCGCTACAACCGCTCCGCCCCCAGCTCTACTTTGTTGCTATCACTATTATTATAAATACATTTGTAAGGGTATAATATATAGAAATATTAAATCTAAATTATTCTTTCCACCTGAATCTATTGAAAACTGAATTTCAGCAGATCAAAATCTTTTATTCATCGCGTAAAAAATATGCAGCAATCTTAATAATCTTAATACGGCTGCAGCATTTGAATGACATACGTAAGACGACACATGCAGATGTGGAATTAGTAGTGAATCCTAAACAGTAATTCCACCCAAGATCACCATTACAACAGTGCCTACATTAAGGCATTTGAATTTTCCACCAGTAAATTAAATTGGAGGACTACCGTAGATCTCCGGAGAAAGAGCGAAAACAACTGCTCCGCTCCGCTCCTACTGATTCCAGCACTAGAAGAAGGTTAAAAGTATGTAACTGTTTATGAGACTCACCTCATATAGAATACCAACACCTGATGTAACCATAATCTAACATGAATCACAACTATCTATTGAGAGATTGCAAGCGGAAGGAAGAGGGATAATGTGGTGAGGGAGAGAGGGAAGGTATTTGTGCGTAAGGTGGAGTTGGTAGGTGTAATGGAATCAGGGGTTTAAGGGAGAGTAAATGGAAATCGTTGCATTGATGAGGATTAGGATTTTTATTTGCTCTGTATTTATCGTATATGGTAATAATGATATTGAATAATATATTAAGTCTTTCAGAGACTTCATTAGAATTGAAATACGGCCTGTATATGTAGCTTTGCAACTGTTACATTGTAACTTATAAACACTTGGCTTAGCAAATTTATCATTACGATTTAAGGTTTGAGCGTTATGGAAATTAGATGCATTATTATTATTAGTTCTCTAGGCAATAGTCTGGCTGTACTTTTTGAAAATGTTTCAGACCTGATATATATTTTCGTTATTGAAAGTGAAAACAGACATTGAGGTTTTGGTTACTTTTACTCTAGATAAAGTTGTTTAGATGTTGTATTTGATCTTCCTTATTTTTTTCTCTATACATTTTCTCTTGTAACCATTATTCTTGGTGATGTAGCAGATAGTGTTGAGTTCTTTCTCACAATCCCTGTGAGATAAAGGGATCTTAGATGCTCGATAAACCATACTATAATATGCTGCTCGTTTTTGGGATTGAGGATGAGTTGAATCAGAGTATGATATTGGTTGTTTGAGTTGGTTTCCTATAATATTAAACCTGGGAGAATTTGAGTGTCTCTTAATAGTAAGGTCTAAATAATTAAGAAATCACCTAGATTCAGATTCCACAAATTTTGGTGTGCGGGTTGATTGCATTTAAACTTAAGAGAGTAATATTAACATTATTGATGCCTCCATCAAATATTTAAAAATGTCATCTACAAACCTTACCTATGTTTATTTAGATTGTTGATAATAATTTCATATATTTCCTCTATTGGGATACTTGGGTTGTTCTGAATTTTGATTTTTTTTTTTTTTAGCCAGCGGCGATAGCTATGTTGAAACACTGGATCCCGTGAGATCCCCGAAGTTAAGCAACATTGGGCGTGGTCAAGATTTGGATGGGTTGCCATGCGCTGTTGGTGGGGGTAAGAGAATCGAGGAGCGGAAAGAAACTGGCCCCTCTACCGTACGTAAACTCTGGCTCAGGCACACCTCTGCGGACGTTCGGACCTGCCTTCGGGCAGAATACACCCTTACCTTACCTTTGTTTGTTTTTGACTAGTTCAATTGTGTTTCTCATTGATTTATTGACTAAAAAATCATCACCACCACTATTGAGACTAAATTAGTCTTAAACAAAATACCAACATACAAATAAGAGGAAATGAGATATGATGATGATGTTTGTTGTTTAAAGGGGCCCAACAGCTAGGTCATTGGCCCCTAAGGTGAGATGAAAACCTACAACCTGTGTTCCAGTCATTGACCGGGTCAGGGAATGAATGAATGAATCATATATAGGCTATTAGTACGACGGGGTCACCACTCGCAAAGTGATTTATATTATTGACTGATAAATGCTATGAAATGAGAATGGAGAGTGTTGCTGGAATGAAAGATGACAGGGAAAACCAGAGTACCCAGAGAAAAACCTGTCCTGCTTCTGCTTTGTCCAGCACAAATCTCACATGGAGTAACCGGGATTTGAACCACAGTATCCAGCGATGAGAGGCCGACGCGCTGCCGTCTGAGCCACGGAGGCTCCCTAAAGTGAGATATGAGGTGAAAAAGAAATTAAATAACATCATTACATGGCAAGGAATGAGCAGGTCCGATAACAGTAATACTTCTCAAAAACAGATTAAAGAACTTACCACTGTAATCATGGATAGAGAGGAGTATATCGATAAAACCAAACACTTCTTTACAGATAATACATTTTCTATAATTGGTAAGGATTTTACTCTCAAAATTCAGCATCAACTAAAACAGACTCTTAGGAACAGATTGTTCTTATTAACTGAACAAGAATGCAAAAAATTTGGTTAATATGAGCCCAGGACTACCTAAAGCTAAAGTTATCCCCAAAATTCATAAAACTGATATCCCCATAAGACCAGTCATAAATTTCATATCAAGTGCATTATATAACTTGTCTCAATTTATTCAGAAGTTTCTCAAAATAAATTATAATTTTTTTAGCCAGTAAATCAATAAAAAACACTACTGAACTAGTCAAAAAATATATAAAATTCAGAACAAACATTCAGTACATTCATTTGATGTAATCAACATGTACCCAAATATCCCAATAGAGGTAATGTATGAAATTATTATCAACAATCTAAATAAACATAGTAAGACCAGGCAAGTTGGCCATGCGGTTAGGAGCACGCAGCTGTGAGCTCGCATCCGGGAGATAGTGGGTTTGAACCCCACTGTCGGCAGCCCTGAAAGTGGTTTTCCGTGGTTTCCCATTTTCACACCAGGAAAATGCTGGGGCTGTACCTTAATTAAGGCCACGGCCGCTTCCTTCCCATTCCTAGGCCTTTCCTGTCCCATCGTCACCATAAGACCTATCTGTGTTGGTGCAACGTAATACAAATAGGAAAAAACATAGTAAGATAAGCCAACAAGAAATCCAAGAATTTAAAACTTTGTTAAAACTTGTCTTAGACAATAACTACTTCAGTTTCATTGAAATAATATATCAACAAAAAAGGACTGGCCATGGGTTCACCAGCATCCGGAATTCTGGCGGAAATTTATTTAGATCATTTGGAATATAAAGAAATTATCAACAACAAAGAATTCAGTAATATTTGTCAACAGGTAAGATTTGTAGATGACGTTTTTGTAATATTGGATGAAGGCATCAACAATGTTAATACTATTATCTTAAGTTTAAATGCAATCAACCCGCACATCAAATTTATGGGGGAATCCGAATCTATGGAAGTTCTTAATTATTTAGAGCATACTATTAAGACAACCCAAATTCTCTCAGCTTTAATATTTATAGGAAACCAACTCAAACGATCAATACCAAACCTCAACCTCTTTTCTTTACTTTCAATAACAAAACTATATATCAGGTCTCAAACTTCTTCAAAAAGTACGGCCAGACTATTGCCTACAGAAATAACAACAACGACGACGACAACAACAACAGCAACCTGTCCTGCTTCCGCTTTGTCCAGCACAAATCTCACATGGCGTTACCGGGATTTGAACCACGGTATCCAGCGGTGAGAGGCCGACGCGCTGCCGTCTGAGCCACGGAGGCTCCCTAAAGTGAGGTATGAGGTGAAAAAGAAATTAAGGGTTGTGGCGACCCCATCGTCCAGTGGGAATCCACTGCAATCAGCCACCCGAGTATTGCCGGGAAAACCATAACCTTTTGGGTTAGGAGGAAATGCCTACCTACAGCCACGAACATCTCGAGGCACCTCTCAATCTTAACAATCGAGTTATATTTTCGTGATCTTTCCCAAAAGATCACCACTAGTTGTATTTTCAACTTGTAACCCTAGCATGATGGAACACACGCTACCAATGCAACTACCTCAGGCCCCGGACGTAGGTCCAGTTTTTCCTGATCGTCGGATTCTGGTGGATCGGGAACATCATGCTTCAGAG